>NC_084890.1:26792115-27092115 GCF_958979055.1 Alnus glutinosa | reverse complement strand
GCGAGAGGGAGATGAAGTGTTGGATTGACTTTCTACATTAAAAAGTTTATCATATGAGCTCCTGTAGGAAATTTGACAGCCTCTATATTATCCTTGTCCCTTCATTAATATGGTTTTGCAAGATACCCTATGAGCTTTTATTTCTAAAACTCTTTGTCGGTGACTTTTTTGTTTATCCATTAAGAAAAAGTCTACTTATGAGCTTTTATAATGAGTTTGTAAGGGTCACTTAATGATATATTCTGTGATATTTGGTGAAATGTGTTCAGGACATTGAATTATCAAAAGAGATAAATGAATCCTTCAAACAATCATCCCAGGCCAGGACAAAACTCCCATCAGGGATTGAGTTGAGTGTGCATGTTTTAACAACAGGGTAGGTCTTAGTTTCTTGTCAAACACAATCAGAATATTCATTCGTTGAATGTTTCAAATGAGCATAGTTGTTTTGTGTTGCTAACTGCAGGTACTGGCCAACATATCCACCCATGGATGTCAGACTTCCTCATGAATTGAATGTCTACCAGGTTGGGGAAAACCACCAAATATCTGCATTCAATTGTAGGCAACGTCATTGTACTTCTAGACCGTTGTCTCAGTCTTTTCTTTTGCTTGGTGCAATAGGACATTTTCAAGGAGTTCTACTTGAGCAAGTACAGTGGGAGGCGCTTAATGTGGCAAAATTCATTAGGCCACTGTGTGTTAAAAGCCGAATTTCCTAAAGGTAAAAAGGAGCTGGCCGTTTCACTATTTCAGGTTGGTCTCTTTTAGGCCATTGCACTTTGTTGTTTCAGTATTCTTTATTTTTCTTTTGTTTTGGTTGATTTTGCCTACCCAAGTGGGATAACTTATAGTATTTTGGTCATGTTGTATGTCTTCTGCTCCAGACTGTTGTGTTGATGCTCTTTAATGATGCTGAGAAGCTAAGTTTTCAAGATATTAAGGACTCAACCGGAATTGAGGATAAGGAACTGAGGAGGACTCTGCAGTCTCTTGCATGTGGGAAAGTTCGAGTCCTACAAAAGGTTGGTAGTCAAGTTTTAAATATTATACCTGTACTTGTAAAATAGAAAATTTCTGGATTTTTTTTTTTTTTTTTTTTTTGACTTTTTCTATCTTCCCATTTATATATGTGCCACAGATGCCAAAGGGTAGAGATGTGGAGGATGATGATTCATTTATGTTCAATGACATATTTGCGGCTCCGCTTTACCGTATAAAGGTATATCTATTTGTATGTTAAGTAACAAGAGCGGTGATTATGATCCCAACTTGCATAAGCCTTACAACTGTCAAAAGTGAATTTGTAAACTCAAAGACACTGTTGACTTTGGTTGGAAAAACTGCTGGACTTTCGAATTTTGGTTGCCCCACTTATATTATGATGGAGACTGGAAGCTAACGCTGCATTTATGCAAGCAGGTAAATGCAATCCAAATGAAGGAAACGGTGGAGGAGAATACAAGCACCACCGAAAGAGTATTTCAGGACCGTCAATATCAGGTTAAAACCATGTTACATTCCTATATCAATATGTACACATGCTAATATTATCCCCAAGTCCCGATCGAAACTCCAAACTATCCGAATGTAATTTTTGCATTACTTGTTTGATGCGTTGTAGGTTGATGCTGCTATCGTTCGAATAATGAAGACTAGAAAAGTGCTGAGCCACACGCTTCTGATAACCGAACTCTTCCAACAGGTAAATGTTTTCCCTCTCTCATTAGTAAAGATAATTTTACTAATTAGAGGCAAGTGTTTTTGTGTTTTAATCATCTTTCGCTTAAAATTTTGAGGTCTCCATAATGTAAGGCGAGTTAAATTCGGGTTACAATCACGTTATCAAATACCCAATGACAAGGCGGGTGCCATTGGCTTCTCTTGTAGGAAAATAAAATGGTTGATTTCATTGAAATATGGAAGTGCTCTCTAACTAAGTGATTTGGTGCCCTGAGAGGCATAAACTGGACAGGCTGACTAATTTAAATGTAAGATGAATTAGAATGTATTATTGGTATGGTGCATAAATTTAGTTTTTTTTTTTTTTTCCTCTCTGAGCAGCTAAAGTTTCCAATAAAGCCAGCTGATTTGAAGAAAAGGATTGAAAGCCTCATTGACAGGGAGTATCTGGAGCGTGACAAAAACAACCCACAGATATACAATTACTTGGCGTGATGTAATGGTACCCTTATTGGTACGAGTCGTACGAGGCTTATGGGCCTATGGCCCAGCCGACATGAAAAATTTCTCTTGCCCATTAAGAAATATGAAAGTAAATTCTTAGTAAGCCTTCGCAAGTCCGGCAGCTCCGTTAATTTAGTTTCTCTTTGTAAACGACATGGGAAACTTCTGTCGTGAGCAGAAAGCAGGATGCTAATCCTTTGTCATATTCATGTACAGTAAATCGGTAGTTTTCATTTTTTGTTGCTGTCAATACTGAAATTGTAAAGCATATTTAATCGCTGTTCTGGCGCTTCTCTTTCTTTAGAAGGCTTGGTATGCTTGATAATAATCAACATTTTCTGGCAAAAGGGTCGCTGAAAAAAGAAAAAAGAAAAGAAAAGAGTGTAAAATACCTGCGTGGTCTATTCTGGGGTCGGAGGCAGAGTGGGGAGTGTGTAAGGTGCTCTGTTTATTGCCATGGGAAGTACTCAGAAATATTGATGGTAGAAGAAGCAGTCTTTGTATTATATGCTCGTTGAGATGTATACAACATTTACCCTAAATGCTATCTTCATAAGACAAGTTAATGTTGTGGTGGAATGCCGTTTTGTTTTCCCCTTTGCTTTCATCGTGTGGTTAAATGGCTGCTTCATTAATCATATAATTTTTGAAATCATCCCCAAGGAGGTCAGTATACTTTTTGTTGGATAAATATAAAATTAAATAGAAGTTTCTATAATTCAAAACCATACCATATACTTATTTATAAAAAAGGTCAATTTCTGTTCCTTTTATTCATTTGTCTTATAAACAATCTTTCCCCTTAGCTTTCAATTGCTTGCTTTTGGCATAATCATAATGAGCCTGATTGGATCTGTTCTTGGAGAACAAGTTTCTTGCTTTTGAAAAACAAAACCCTGTAACAACCTTTTGGTCGAGTCATAGTTGTAACACTAGGAATGCAATTGAAAAGAAGTTGAGTGAGAAAAACTAATGAATGTTTGATATCTTGCCTGGAAGTAGACCATTGCTGAAAAAAGTCTTCCCCGAATGTAGAGAAGAAAGATAAGAATTTTTCCTCCTAATTTTCTCTTCAACGTCAGGGAGTTGCACTAATTTTTTTTTTTTTTTTGGAGTGAGGAAGTGTGTGTAGTAGCATTTCTATTGCTGAAATAAGTCTTTCCTAAACGTAGAGATCGAAGAGAAGAAATTTTCCTTGTACTGTGAATGAGGAGAAAGAACGCAATTTTACACAGCCAGTTTCATTGTATTTTTCCAAAGGTCACTTGCAAAAGTTTGAAGTATTGTATATGAAGGTATAGCTGCTGCATTGTTAGAAAATAAAGAATAATTGACAGTAATCTTGGGAAAGAAATTATAAAAGAAGAGAGAGAGAGAGAGAGAAAATACAGAATAATTGACAGTAATCTTGGGAAAGAAATTATAAGAGAGAGAGAGAGAGAGAGTTTATATTTATCTAATTATTTCCGTAAAGGTATAGCTGCTGCATTGTTAGAAAATAAAGAATAATTGACAGTACTCCTGGGAAAGAAATTATAAAAAAGGGCATAGTTAGAAAATAAAGAATAATTGACAGTAATCTTGGGAAAGAAATTATAAAAAAGGAAAGGGAGAGAGAGAGTCTAATGGCACATTTATCCCCATAAATTCAAGGTGATAGGTTAACTCACGAGTTCAAACTTCAAATCTATCCGATGCATTTGTCAATTACCAAGAAAGAAAGGAGAGAAATATAAAGATTAAAAGGTAGATTTGAGGGGAGAGTAAACATTCTAAAATGAAAATCGATCTTTGCATATAGCTTAACTTGATTTCCAATATATTCAGATAGTATCACAATCTTAAGTCATTTCTTTTCCTTCACATAAGGTCCCAGTGGCCACAACACAATCACTTATTTCGATTACAGCTTTCTGAAGCTGCTTCAAGTTAACTACTAATTCTTCCTCAATGCCCTTCCACAAAACCTACATATGGCAAGCGGCTGTGAAGATGATCCTACCCTCCCCAACACCTTCAAGTGGAAGTAAACATTTCAATTTCCCAAGCATGCATTCCAATCATCATCAACAAGGAAAAACTTTGATAGAAATGCATGCAAAATACACATAGCACGACTGTTCCTCATCAGGTGGGGAAATGTTTTTCCGAGGAAAATATGGTATTTAATTTTCCTGAGAACTTGCAACCTGAAGTCAATGCAGGCAGACGGTGTACAGCAATCAGGCTTTGTACTTAAACTTTGTCAAATGTAAATGAAGTGGTTTTAATCAATGACTGGAGCTCTTAAATTCCTGAAAACACCATTAACAGGTGGTCTTAGAACTTACTTTGTCATTTGCTAGAAAAACCTTGATCACTCCACTCAGTGTAACTATAGCTGACATCTTTTCCCATCATGGTGCAATAATGCTAGAAAATAAAGAACTTAATCTAATCCCACGGTAGAATGAGTTAAGCAAACTGCTAGTAGCACACATAAATGATAAAGCCTCTCCCCATTGTCCACCAAATTGGTACATGAACAGGCACATGATGAATTGAAACCTATTATACCACGGACAACAGCAATACATTCAAAAACATGATGATCCATGTGCCACAAATATATCCTGAAAAGTAAATGCCTTCTCAGAACAATAAGATTATGTTTGGTATGCGAAATGACTATTCCATTAGAAAGAATGAATAGATTTTATTAAGAATAGAAGAATGTGAATTGAAATAGCATTGGAACAGCCATTCTCGTTGCCCATGAGAAAATGACTATTCCTTAAATTGAGGAATAGCCAAGTGTTAGATGCTTATCATAAAGTCTAACATCAAGGCTATTACACTACACTTTCTTCCATTCCTAATAAAATCTATTCATTCTTTCTAATGGAATAACCATTCCGCATACCAATCATAACTTAAAAGAGTGTAAGAGAGATTAGTAGTTTCAAAATCAGCTTACCCTTTCCACAAAAATCAATGGAATTTTCAAGATAAAAAAGGAGGACCAAATTGTGTACTAAAGCAATAACCAATATTTCTCTGTGAACACCAAGCTCAAGAATGTTTCCCCAGTACAACCTATCTCAAACTTCAATCTTTCAAGAACACAAAGTCTACTTGTCTCTCCATGTTCAACATCTTGGCCTCACATTTCATTTCTTTCCTTCCAAGTGTTCCTTCAATTCATATTCACAATCAAAACTCCCAGTTTTCTTTCAAGACTTTTCCACTCTATCTCATCTGAAACACACCATTTTTTTTTCTCATAACGTTCATTATGGAGGTGAGGTAATTGCCATTATACCGAGCCTAAAAAACCAAAAAACAAAAAATGAAAAAAATATTGCTGATAAATAACATATAAATTATGTTACATGATGCTAACTTATAACAATCAAAGTCATAAAAGCCTCTCTTAGATTAGAATCAGTCTGACATTTTTCATACAATTGGTAAAACAACGAACATGTAAGCAACAATCTCTGTTCCATTCACAACAACAAAAGTCAAACAATTCATGTCAGTCAACCAACGTCCCAAACTCACAAAAAACATTAGATACACACACGCACACACACACGAATCCAAGAAAACCTTTTCATATCCTTTCCTTTAAACTGTATGATGGCGGTTTGGAAAATACCAGAGAAGAAGAGGGGCGATGAGTTATGTGATGCAATAGTGGTGGCGATCAGACGGCCTTGACGGGAGCGGAGGAAGCTGGAGAAGCAACGGTGGCCGTTGGATCGGCGAGGCTTTCTTGAAAATCGGAGGTGGGGTTGAGAGGGGCGCGAATGTTGGAGGAAATGTCGTCGTCGGGGTCGTAGTCGGGGTTGAGAGAGTGGTCGATGGCGTTGCGGCCCTGCTCGAGGCAGGGCTTGCAGGCGATCTCGATGGCGATCCAGCTCAGCACCACCCCCGCTATTGCAATCACTGCGCTCGTAATCGCCCCCATCGCTCTCTCTTTGGAGCTCTATTTAATGGGTTTTCTTTTCTCCTTGAAGAAGTGATCTCTGGTATGG
Organism: Alnus glutinosa; assembly: GCF_958979055.1. NCBI lineage: Eukaryota > Viridiplantae > Streptophyta > Magnoliopsida > Fagales > Betulaceae > Alnus > Alnus glutinosa. The sequence continues at coordinate 27,085,909 of NC_084890.1, read as the reverse complement.
ATGGCGATGGGGATTGTATATTGCTTTTCCCTGCAAATTTGTTCCTTAAGAAATGGCGGGTCTCCGATGAATGGAATGAAGTGATGGGTACTGACCAGACAAAATCTCTATTATCTAATTTCATTTCATAATAACGATTCAGATTTTAGATGACAGAATATTCTAACAAATCTTTGATCAAGAGAATATTAGGAAAATATTCTTTATATATATATATATATATATATATATATATATATATATATATATATATATATTAGGAAAAATAGTTTTTATTTTTTTTAATTTTTTAATTTTTTATTATGTTCATACTGATAAATAAATTGTGCGACTATCGAACACACACGTGGGATTTGATTCTTGTACAACACCAATACAACAACTGTACAACAACCCTTCACATGAGGGTGGGCTCCAGTATGTGAGACCCACCCTCATGTGAGGGATTGTTGTACAGTTGTTGTATTGGTGTTATAAATCTAACATTTTCCATCTCGGAGTAATGTTTAACTTCCATAAAAATAAGATGTACTCACAATTAAGTTGTAACATCTAAGAAGCTACACTACCTGCCGACAGTTAGTACAAACACAATACGGATGTCTTACCAAATAGTATTCCTCTTGCCCTCATATTAGTTAGTTTTGATTTGTTTTTTTTTTCAACATTGTATCTTTAGACCACATCATTCGGATTAGGAGTGGAAAAAATCCTCCCATGTCTTTAGATTTATTATATGATGAAACAATTTCTAGTTTCATGTCTTTAGATTTATTATAGGAACTAATTAATCATAAAAGATTTTCATGCGCCATTCTATCATTAAATTAACTTTGCCAAATAAAGGAGAATGTTCGTGTCACCTTATAACACTCAAAATTAATTTTACTTTTATATCATAAAAGCAATTTTTCAAAATAAAAACAAAAAATACATTCAAAACATGTTACCAAACATATCTAAATACTTTTTAGGACAAAGTTGTTTACTTGTTTTGAAACATCAAAATTCAAAAGTGCATCAAGCCATCTTTTCTTAAAAAGAAAACCTACCTCCCTTTCCAAGGAGTGCTTCAAAAGTGATTCCCAAGAGTTGTGCTTGTACTAAAGTTTATCCAGGCAAAATGGCAAACAAGATTTTGTGTAGAAGGAAAATTATACATTAAGAAGTAGTGCAAATTCCCAAATTTAAAGAAAAAGAATGAAAGTCTAGTATTAATGTTAGTATGTTACCTTCAATGAAGAAGATTCCCCATTCAATAAAATATAATATAGGGCTTGTTTGGTAAGAGCAATAAAATTCTCATTCCCCCTCTTCACTTATCCAAAAAATAATCAGAACATTCTAACTTTATATCACATCAATAATTTTTTATTATTATTTAAATAAATAAAAAATTACTACAATACAAAACTTTTTCACTTTTCTATACAAATTCTTTTTATTTTATATTACATCTATCACTTCCAACTCTCATTCCAAACTCCCCGTCCCTTACCAAACAAGGCCATAATTAACGTAAGAATATAGTAACCTTCATTTTCCAAAGGCTTGTTTTAAGGTAAAGTTAAAGGCTTTAACTCACAAAAGCAAAGCATCTGATGCCATCCAAGTCAGGAGAGAGGAAATCATCACAGGTGAATTATAAGAATGTCAGAACCCATTTTCATCGGCTATTAAAAATATGTTTTAGACCCCAAATTGTAAAACAAAAAATTATTAAACCAATTGTTAAGCCAATTAACACAACTAAAGTAACCACAATCACAATATGTAGAAATAAATGAACACAGAGACTCGGTGATGAAGTAAAAATATTTTGAAGAACTCTTCAAATGTAAAATTACTATGGGAAACAGCTAACCCCAAAGTTAACCACGATAGAAGAATTGTAACGTTGCCGATTGATCTTATTTATAAAATCTTTGTAACTTCCAAGATTTAATTTGTAATCTCGGCAAGCGAACTGTTCACCTTCCATTGCAGTGGCTTTAGAACTTTTGGCCTTCTTGTACACAAATCACCTTCACCAACGAAGCTCGTTCGCTTCACCCTAGAACTCGGGTGGTTGTAGGCTTTTCTATGGTTTGAATGATGAGATTAAACAAACAGAAGATTTTAAATTGTTTAGGCACAAAACGATAGTAAACTTCTCAAGTATCAATAAAAATTGCCTTTCTAGGTCTTTGGAAGTTGGGACTAATAAGGCTTATATAGTTAGGTAGAAAACTTGTCTGCTAAGGTTTAAAACAGTTTGCCGCAATCTCATTTAAATGGTATTAATTCTTGTTTGAATGCGAGCTAAGGTTTCATAGTTTTTTCATAGCAATGTTCAAATGGGGTGCGATTGAGTGTCTCGAATCTGACTTGATGACCATTCTGTGAGTTTTCAAAGTAGATGTTGAGATTGAATTATGGAAAGTAACGAGGTAGTTCTTTTATTTTATTTTTTCATTATTAAAAAAAAATACCATTAAGTATGCTAACGACTGGCGTTGTATTGCGAATTCACCATTAAATATTTTTTTTATTAAAAAAAAAAAATCAATGATATAACATTATTAAAAAAAAGAAGAAGAAGAAGAAGAAAGAAGCAGAAACTATCAATCCAGCATAGAAATCCGATCTGTTGAACATGTGGCATGAATTTTGCTTAGCCACTCTTATTGACCTAGACCTTGTTGGACATGCTAGAAATGTCTTACACATTTCAAGCCGGTTGAAGTGATCCTTGCTCACAATTTTGCTCTCAATAAGTTGCCTTTGCATTACAAGTATAATCCAATGGCCCTTGATTTTATTTGGAGATAATGAAATAAAATATTTAATATAGTACATATATTAATGTAGTGGACAAAGATTTCTTCAAATTGGGTTGGGAAAACTTCCTCCAACTCATTCTATAAAAATACAATTTGTCCATTTTGCATGCGAGAATCACATGCTTTTTAAATAATAAGGGCAGAGATGAAAAATATACGTGCTTTTTTAATAAAATTTCTTCTAACTGTGTGCCGTTGTTATTTCTTCCAACTTTGTCCGTAATGTAGTACAGAATTGAAAATGTTTTGACAACATAAGATTGTAAGTAAAATTTTAAGATTTACAATGAGGAAAGAGTTATGTTATACGTCACCCCATTATTATCCCCCATTCCCAAAGCTTTTGTGATGGGATCCCCTAACCATTTAGTGCATAGAAATTGGTTTTTTGGTTTGAGACCACGCCACATAAGTTTTGGGAGATGGGAGGATAATGGGGTGTTGTATATCAATACTTGAGGAAATTCAGAAGGAAAGGAGAATATCATCGATAGGGAAAAGAGAATCCTTTAGTTACTTCGAAGAAAACAAATATTTCATAAAAATGACATAAAATAGCTTAAATTAGGAATTTAGATGGAAAATAGTGTATTTTGGGCCAAAAAACAATTCTCATCGAGCATAACTCATTAGCCACCACATATGCGCCGAAGAGAGCTTTTCAAATTATGGTCATATGGGCGATTCTAATACTGATAGCAAAACTTAAGGTTGATTTACTGCTACATGCACGAGCTATAGCATTTTGTTCGAACAAAAATAGTTTCGTTAGAGCGTGGCTGGATAGACATGTGTTAGAAGAGATCACGCTCCAAAATTTTCTTTAATGACTTAAGAAAAATTTTGTTCGAACCAGCATGTATATTGCCACTTCAAAAGCCACGTGTCATGCGCCGAAATTTTCTTAGTGACTAAGATTTTCGTTCAAACATGACACATCTCGTTTGAACGAGACATATGTCACACACTCAATTGGCTGACGTGGAACTCATTGCTTGCATGGATGCCACGTCTCGTTCGAACGAGATTAAAAAATATCTATAAATATGGGTTTAGAGAGAGAAATGTAAATTTTCGTTCTTCCTTATCTTCTAGCCCCTAGAGAGGGATTTTAGAAAGTAACTGTAGACAGAGAAATAGGGAGATGTTTAAAGAGAAAATCCGAGAAGGAAAGCTTGGAAAAACTTAGAAAGACAAATATGTGATACGGAGTTGAACGTCTTAGCTAGGATTCAAGCGGAATACGTAAATCCCTTACCTTGTGTAAGCAAATATTCTTCCGTCGGGAACATTTTAATGCAAGCAAGGGCTTCAAGGGTAATTGGATTATAGCTCAAGCTCAGGTTAATGTAGGAGTTAATAGATTATGATGTTGGATTAAGATTATAAGCTAAACAGAAGATGCAAGTATTTAAGTAGAATGTAAAGTTTTAATGGTATGCTAATAAATTTTGTGAATAATGTCTTCAGTTTATAAAAACAGAAAACTTTTATAACATATTTCGCTGCCAGTTTAATGTTAAAGTCATAGTAGTAACGCCTCGTAGTATTCATTGATGCATGAAGAATGTGGGGGCGTTACATACATCCTTTTGGGACTCCCTCACGTTTCTTATCAATCTGAGTTCCCACAATTGAAGTATTGATTCTCAGTCGCTTCATCTGGATGTGTGATGCACATACTAAATATTAAAAACCCGAAATTGTTGACAATTTTTAAGAACTCTCAACAAAATATCACACAAAAAAGCTTAAGAGTACTAACTGAAAGACTTAAGAACTCTGACTGCACTGATCATTGTTCAACTAGTGGAGTGGAACTCGCTAAGAAAAAGTCTAAAATCCTATCTTTTGCATGTTAAAGAAGCAGCAGATTCAGCTATGAGTTCAACTTCAGTTGCATCCATTCACAGATTTGAGTTGACATTGTTAAGCAGACCCGAAACCGGCACACTTCTGCCCTTGGTCATCAAAGTAACAATACCATTCAAATTCAAAAATCATAGTAACAAGAATAAAGACTTCATGGCATTTCAATCACAGTCAAAGATAAAGAAAAGAACACAGATAAAATCATATAGTTGATACATTCATTCTAATATATATTCGAGAGCCTTTTGAGCACAGGCATTTCCACCCTACAGCTTTTATATTTTCATATAAATAACAATTATTGAACATCATACAGAACACAATACAGACAGAGAATTGAAAACCTACGCAAACAGAACCTGAGAGCTTGATGGTGTCAAGTCAGATAAACTTTCTGGTGCGTTCACAATCTGCCATTGAACAAAAAATGTCCACTTTTTATTGCAAGATCCCTTTTGGGGGAGCCTTGAGATATTACCAACAGCAACATGAAGGTTCCGACCCACAACAAAGATTCTGCAATCACAGGAATTCACGGCAAAAGGTTTGCATATTTGTTCTGGTAAAGGAGGGCCTTCTATTGTTTCCCAGGAATCTGTATCTGTGTCATAAACCTTAAGCTTCATTCTTTCAAGCTCTGAAACGACAAACAAGTGCCCATAAACCACCACACTTGAACCCGTCCAACCTTCTCTCAGCCCGGCTGCCATACTCTCCCAATTATTTGTTCTAGGATCATAGACCTGACCCCTGGGAGAGAAATTGAATGGCCATAACCAGCCTTCTGTCACAAGAAGTTTCCCATTCAGCACTGCTGCATCATAAGAGGCCATATTTGTTCCCATGCTCGCAATGGGACACCAATTCCCCTTAACAGGATCCATAGCCTCAGCTGAGTCAAGCTCAAAAAGTTCTGAGCTGTTTCCTCCAGCCGCATAAATCATCCCATCGATGACGCCACTCGCAAAGAATGACCTAGCAGTGATCATTTGATTCATCACAGTCCAACGGTTCTTCTGCATCTCATATTTCAGAACCAAGTCGAGGGGACACTCTACATCAAAAACCATACCCCCACAAACAAACAGGGTTCCCTCGTGGGGGATTGAAACACACCTAAATGCACGGGGACAAACCTTGCAAGGACAAGGCATTGCTGGGATAGTATGCCAAGAGAAGTGAGTAAGGTCAAGAACCTGCCACTGAATCTTTTCAGTGTACTTGTGGAAGGCAAAGACAAAGAGCCAAGGGTCCTTGAAGCCCAATTCCTTTCTTCGGCTGAAAAATCGATCTTTACGACCGAGCAGTAGATGCCACCGCTTGCAGACAGCTTTGCAGGATGCATGGCTCTGGACTGGAAGCCGGAGAAGACAGTTGAGTGCAACATCATCAGGAAGGCCCGGAATGAGGGATTCTCCCCTGAGAGTTAACTCTAAATCTGTTGAAGGATTTAACAAAGAAGATTGCATAACTGCTAACCTAAATTTGGGGGATAATGTTATTTGGGAATCCCCCAGCTTGTGTACAGGCGCCTGTTGGGAAGACAATCGGACCCTTTGCATCTTTCTCTCTTAGACACAATATCTGAACCCTTGACAAACAATGAGGCGGCCCTGGTTCCAATATGCAGTTCCTTGTCTATGCTATGTCACCAGATGACTATTATTTATGAACAACAACAAATGACCCAAATCTCAATCCAGAGTACTTATCCTCTTCCAAAAGCTTCGAATTAAATCAAATCCAGAATTACACCAAAGTGAAGCACCAATGCCTTGTCCATAAAATCCTCATAACATATAATTACAGAACATAAAATTCACACAAAACCCCTTCTAAAAATCCAAATTCAATCCAACATGCACCAAAGAAGATTCCATCCACTGCTTTTAGTACAGTATCGCTTATCAATATACCAACTTGATATTCTATAAGCAGGGAACTACAAAAACACCAAAAACCCACAAAACAGCTCCCCTGAAACAGGCCAAATTCTTGCCTATTTCTTCTTTAGAGAGATAGAAACCAAAGACCCACAAAAACCCAGTTTGTAAATCACACCGAAATGAATACTTTATATGGTCTTTACAGATTGATAATTTAAAAAGACAAACCAAACCGAGAACATATATTTCTATACAACTTAGAAACTGCAAACCCACATAGCAGAAACAACAAAAAAGAGATGAGGAAGCTAGTATAAGAACTTACAAGCAAGAAACAGCTGAAATATTGTTACAAAGATGGCGACTCCGAAGAGATTTTGAGAGCTCTAGTTTTGGCAAACAGAGGTGACCCATGAGCATACGACTATTCTTCATTTCTTCCTCCGAAAGAGAGATTATACAATATATATTATTCTGTGGCAAGCATAGCTTCCTGATTTTAGCTTCGTGCACCACTACGCGCCTACAGAGCGTGCTGACAAGCAGTGAAAGGGAAGCTGAGACGAAGCCCGTTTTTATCTATAATTATAAATTATAATGGAGCTATATATATAAATAAATACAAATAAATTTCTGGGGGTGAGGAACGTGATTTTCACGTGCGAGAAATGGAGGTTGCGGCTACCTGTTTGCTCTTATCTACGTGGAAGATTAGAAAAAGGATCAATTAAACTCAATGCCAAAGTGCCAAACCCGTAATTTAAGCTAAGTATTTTTTTTTTTTTTTTTTTTGAGCAGCTAATAACATTTTTTAAAACTAAATAATATGATATGTGATTAACTAAATATAATTTTTTCTTGGAACAATGAACTTGGAAATCAATAGAATTTTATACTTAATAACATGAAAAAGAATTCGGAAGAAGTGGATGCTGTAATGACAGCAAGTCAGTTGATTCCCTCTTCTTTATATAATGAGATATAATATGTCGCCATTTTATGGACACAATTATTAATTTTTTTTATTAAATAAAAAATTACAAAATCATGTAAATGGATAGGGGTCTTGTTTTGTATTTTTTTTTTTTATATAAAAAAAATTCAAAATAAAAAAAGAAATAAAAAAAGTCGATAGTTGTTGTGTCAATATACAGTTGTATCTTTAGATGACAAAGAGATATGTTACATGCACATCACTTGTACATCTTTTGTACATCACTTTTTTTAAATCAACCATTGGATCTGTAGGACCCACATGTGAATCCTTGTGGGTCCTACAAATCTAATGGTTGATTTAGAAAAGTGATGTACAAAAAATATACAAGTGATGTGCAAGAATCATTTCTCGATGACAAAATATCATTTCTCTTATAAAATTTAGGAAAATGATGAATTTACAACATCATCACAACAATTACACAACAACCCCTCATATTGGGGTGGGGCCTAGGGTGTAGAGCCCGAAAAATGTTAGATTTACAACACCAATACAACAACTGTACAACAAATCAACAATCTCTCACATGAGGGTGGGTCCCATATACTGGGGCCCACCCTCATGTGAGGGGTTGTTGTGCAGTTGTTGTATAAGAATCAAGTCCCGCAGAGCCCACCCCCATGTGAGGGGCTGTTGTACAATTGTTGTACCGGTAAAGTGTAGGAATCAAACCCCTAAAATTTATTGAGAAATAGTAGGTTGTACACCTATGTACTCATGCTCACGTCTAAAAATTTATTTTATTTTTCTTTTTATCCAACAAGATATGTTACATGCACATCACTTATACATCTTTTGTATCTCACTTTTTTAAATCAACTATTAGATCTGTAGGACCCACGTGTGAATCTTTGTGGTCCTACAGATCCAATGATTGATTTAAAAGAGTGATGTACAAAAAGTGTACAAGTGATGTATAAAAATCATTTCTCTTATCCAACGGAGAGGATTTTGTTAGAAAAGTAGGATTCTTTACAAGATTATTGTGGGTCTAAAAATATGCCCATCATTAATGTTGGATCATAAAGATGAACAAAATATATGGCTCTGATAAAAAGGAGAAAAAGTAAGGTTTTCCATCGCATATCTTTTTCAAGTCATTGATTTTCTTTTTTAAATATCTTCCTATGCTATCATATAATAAATTAAGTGGATACTACGTAACTGTCTAATAAATTCCTAAGTAATGAGTCAACGTGCGATTTAAAATCAGTATCTCACTGTTTAAAAATTAATTTTTACACCGTAAATTTTTCACGAATTTCAAATCGCGCGTTGACTCAGAAATTTATTAAACATTTACCAAATAAAATATACAAGAAACTAACCCAGCCTTAGAATATGGGCTTTTAATCAAATTAAACCTTAAGGAGTTTGAGAAATGTTGGCTATTTTTTTTTTTTTTTTTCCTTTGAAGATATATTGGCTCATTTAGGCTAGGTTTATGATGACCAATATTAATACGCCTACTTTAATATGAAGTTTTAATTTCTTAGCCCGCCCCTATGGTGGAGTTAAAGGGTCGGGGATCCATCATGGTGGGCAGCTAAAAACAAAAGAAAATGAAATTTTTTGCCGAATAGAAATTAACTATTTCATGGTTTTAGATTACATTTTACAGATTTAGTGATGTATATGCTGTAACGTTATTTAAATTTTTTAAATAACGTGACATTATATGTACCATTAAATGTATCAAAATAAAATTTAACTTTGGTTTAACTCTGGATTAAAATAGTAATTTGGATTTTTTGTAATTATTTGATTTGGTGGACAAAAGAGTACTAAGTTGCTAAATATAAGCAGATCAGGATAAAATTGAGAAACAGAAAGAGGAAGATTCGATTTTGTTTGTTTATTAAAATAGTCTCGGAAAAGCTTTCTCATTAACCAAACAGAAAGGGGTTTGTCATGGCTTAGGCGCTTCAACGTCTGTTTACGTAATAAAGTTACCGTTGGTCCCATGAAGATGGCAAGCTTTATACGCATCTAGGCGTCGATCCAAATCCACGGAATCTGTGAGTACCTGCCCCCTCCAAACCGTCCTTTTTCGGCCATGTTTTGTCTAAGTATTATATATAACACGTTTTGGTTACTTCCTTAGGCATGGTCACTTGTGTACCAAATCTTGTAAAGTAAATCTTGTATCTGTGTAAGATGCCACCTTCACACGGATCAGGTAATATTTTGACTTCGCCGGTGAACTGGCCCCAATGAATTGTTTGCATTCAAGGGGATTCGAACATTAGATTTCATGGACTACCACAAAGACCAATGCCCTTACCACTTGAGCCGACCTCTTGGGGGTTACTTTTTCAGGATTAAAAAGAAAGTGAAAAAAGAATCAAAGAAAGATAGTTGCATGGTTGAATGTTGTGTTCGGCGGTCATGTCATTTCTCATACGTTATTCACGTGTAATGTTAGGATCATATTTTTATTTTTATTTTTTTACTTTTTATCGTTCCAAAATTAATGTAGCTTTTAAAACCTCAATTAAATCAAAATTCAATAGTAATACATTCCAAAATTAATGGTGATTTTAAAACCAACATCAATTTTTGAAGATACAAAGATGGTCTCCAGCATTACTCTGTTATTCACACAATAAACGCGTTCTTGAGGTATCAATGTTTTGATGTACGTGTAGGTGTGTTTGCATTTATATAACTTCAAAATGACAAAATAAAGGCCAAGAAGATTTGGTAAGAAGCATGGGATTTGTTTATCATGATCCCAATCCGAGTAGGTGGCAAACATATCTTAAAGAGAGGGGATCACCTTTTACTGTCCTTTTAAAAACATATTTGAACTTTGTACAAATAAATTTTACTATTTTAATTTCACTTCATAACTATACTACGTTGTTTTATTATTATTATTATTATTATTATTATTATTATTTTTCTTTTTTGTGGTCTGTAATTGTTCTTATCTGAGGTCAATCAATCCGAATTTAGATCCTCTCCATTTGAAATGGAGAGAATTCTTTCCATTTAGTTATAAAGTATGAGTATAGTTGTCTTTTCGCATTTCATTTAGTTATAAAGTAGGAATATAATTGTCTTTTTACATTTTTATAAAATGTGAAAAGATAATTATATCTCTACTTTATAACTAAAGGAAGAGAATGCTCTCTGCTTCAAATAGAGTGTTCCAATCGATCCAACCGAATTTTTAATGCTCTCATGGTTGGACACTTTAATTTAATCCTATATGAGGACCATCATTAATTTCAAGGTACATCATTTCACATGTCTACATAAAAAGTCTTATTTTGTTACCACTTTATGATCAAATGTGCAAAGGACAGAAAAAGAATGCGTCTAAGTCTTTGGCCCCTAAATTTCCTCTCTCCTATTGAAATTTGATTCCCACATCTCTTGTTCAGCGCCGCAACCAACTACCACGTAAAAGTAGGTCGGACCATCGAATTTGGTGTGACCACTCTCGGAGGTTTGGTCGGAATGGGCACCCATGAAAGAGGTTGAACAATTTTTTTTTCTTGACATGACAGTGTCACGTTGTACTGCCACGTTAATACATTTTTTGGAAGGCTAATGTGGCAGTGTCATGTTAGAAAGTATTGGAGGTGGGAGTTAAATGAGAGTGTTTTTAGCATTTTCCTTGAAATTTTTGACATTAGATGTGGAGATATTAGTTTGTTTTAGTTATTAAATAGTTAGATGTGGTAAGCAGCATATTTAGATTGATTTTTTTTATTTTTATTTTTATTTTATTTTTTAGGCTTGTTTGGGTGTACGATTTTTTAAAAAATTGCAAATACTGAGAGAATTTATTTTTTAAAATTATGTTTGAATGGTTTAGAAAAACTGAGACAAAATTAGAAAAAGTTTGATAAAATCTAAGTAAAATTTGATATTTAAAAAATAGTATTTGAAAAATATTTGAAATTTTTTTCTCAACCAAACATGCCCATAAACATTCAATTTCACTCCATTCCTGATGTTGCACGAGAAGAGCTGATTCTACAACATTTCTCCACTAAGAAGATCGTAGTTGATCCTCTTAACGAGGCTACTGCAAGAGGTGTTTTTCAAACTAAGGTGAAGAGTTTGGGACTTGGGATTTGATTATTTGATATGCGTTGTCTTGGGTATACTTATAAATTTGAAAAAAAAAAAAGAAAAAAAATTGTAAAACTAATTTTTTTTTTTTAGAAAAAAATTTATAGAAAACCAAGGGATTATGGTTCCACCATCCCATTCGGCCATATCTGGGAGTGTCTGAACACCCCCTTCTCCCATGGCTATTGGGAGTGGTTCGGATACCCCCTATATATATAAAAAAAGAAGTGGCCGAACCACCGCCATTTGGCAAAGGGGTTGGCTCGGCCACCCATTGATTTTTATTTTTAGGGAGGACAATGGAGAAATAGTTTGAAGATGGTATATGCCACAAGCTGGTAAAGAGTAATTTGCTAGTAAAATAAAAAATAGTCAAACCATACATGAATGTATAAGCAGCAGAAGCAAGTCCTACTAACACAACAAGCAGAAGCATGATAAAATTCTTGCCATAAATAAGGGTCCAATAATAATCATAGAGGCATCAGTCAATATATAACAAGACTTCCATGATCATGGCTTGTATAAATGCAGTAACAAAGTTCCTACCAAGAGAAAACTAAACTACAATTTGGAACATACAAGGGGTCAGGCTGTTAAATACAGCAGTGTAAAGCTCAGACTAAAACAATGAAGAAGAAAAAGAAAAGGTATGGTGAATATAAAGAAGAGTCATATGATAATTTAGCGCATGTAAAGGAAGTGTTATGTCCAAAAAGATATCTGGTTATCAATGAAACAACCAATCTAATCATGTGCATTATTTTAGGATTTTGGCCCTCTAATAATACAGCCAAAACTATGCCCAAGCGGCAAGCAGTTATATCATATCAAGCACCATAAATGAAAATACAAGAAGAGTATGCCAAAGCTACAACAGTATGGCAGCAAAGGAAACCAAAGGTGTGGGCTAGGGGAGCCCGTAGGGTTTATTCCTTACTTGTGACCAGCTAAGAGCAAATTTAATGAAATAATATCACCAACTACCACCCAATAGTGTGCAACAGCAAAAGGATTAAGGGCCTAGAGAATCATTTAATAGGCATACATTATTTGGAAATTCAAGAACTCCATGCTATAATGGAACTTTCTATTTTTATAAAATCCCCACTAAGGATATAAAAAGAAAAATAAATTGACATGCAATGATAATCTCTGTGCTTGATAGATCAAAGATTGTACAGCTGAAGTTGGAATATAGTACAGCAAGAATGCCCAAAGAGGCATATCTATCTACTTGGCATGTTAGTTGCAGTTCATTCACTTCACTATCACAGAACTACTTTTCTAAGAAAAAACACATTGGAGATTGTTTCCTGCAATATTTTACAACATGCAAATCAATTCTTAAAACGATTTTTAAACTAGTTACACCTTCTAGGAGAAAAAGAATTATCAAAGTAGATTATTGAACATTGTTAAGAACAGAAAGACAACTTAAGAAGTAGATAGAAACACAGAATGTATGTATCAGTACTAAAAATGGGAAAATTAGGATTTTCTTTTGTTACATTTTGGGAATAGGGGGTCGGGAGGAGAGGTTATTTCTTTCCACCACTCGATCCATACAAATCTACTTCACCTTTATGGAATGAATCCCAGCATTATTCAATCAGAAAGGAGCAGAGAGAAAGAGAGAGAGTTCCATACACCAAAACCATAATATATACATAACCAGCAAACCCATCCATACATCTATTTAGTTATAAAGAAAAAGGTACAAAGCTACAGGTGCAGAGATAGATCCAGATCTGCTTCATCTTCCGTTTTGTCATCAAAAGAAATCCCCAACACAGTAAAGGAATCCTCCACATCCTTAAAAAGAAGTAACTCTTTCTTCTGAGGCTTCTCTGTTTCTGCAGGCAGGTTGGAGCTGATCTGAGGCCTTTTTGATGAATTCATCATGTCAGAATTCCCCAGGACTTCATCTAAGCAGCGTTTCTTACCTCCTTCACAAGTTAACATACTACTCTCATTATACTTATCAACTCCATTTTGGCCTGAACACTGACCATCACCTGGAGGCAAAGGTACCAACAATGTTACTATGTTAGAATTCCTTCAAGCCAGGCAATTGATTTGAGCCAAGACTGAAATCAGGATCTCTAATAGAATAGACAGGATATGAAAGCTTACTAAGGTTGTGATGCTGAAAGTTTGGCAAGGCATCTCTAGAGGAGAATGGCGTACCATCCCTAAATGTTCTTAATTCGTCAGTATTAAACTGACAGATTCCATATGGACTGGAGTACAATGAGGAACCCATAGGAAAACCAGTGGTTGCAGTGCTAGCAGATGGAATAAAAAGCGACGAGGTTAAAGGATTTGAGTGATGAACTTCGGCACGGCCACTGCTGGATGAAAGATTTGGAGACATGATATACTTAGATGTGGCATTTCCAACATTGTTCTCTACGTAGTTGCTACCATTGACACAGGCGGATTCATTTGAGCAGAACTTAGAGAAATCCATAGAAGAGGTTGCCCTACTGAAAAGTGAACTTGGATTATTCCCAGCACCTCCAGAGGAATTTTCAGGCTGACCCATCAAGATGGGATTAGGGGCAGTGCTGGAAACGTCAAGGAAATTACTGGAATGAACAGGATAATTCCAGCTCCTCCTCACATTAATTCCCTCCTGATGAGCCCTTAGATGACCCCCAAGAGCCTGGTAATTGTTGAACACCTTTTTGCAATAGAAGCATGAATGGATCTCCACACGCTTCTCAGTATTTTCTTTGTCAGAGGCCAAAAGGAAATTCATTGTTTAACTAGAAAATGAGACCTCAACAAGGCTAGTTTCATGATGAAGAGATGGAAACTAGTGGGTGCAAGAACAAATTACTTTTAAGATGAAGAGATGGAAACTAGCAAGCGCAAGAACAATCTTGCTATGATGAAAATGCCCCATTTCTCACCCCCTTTTATAGCCGTTTCGGGGAAAGACAGGTCATAGCGGTTGAGACAAATTAATGTAAACGACAAGACTAATAAAAATCAATTACGAAGAGAAACACAGAAAGCACAAATGGAAAAAAGTTGGCAGAAGGAACCTTCATGCAGTAACAGCTTTAAAACAACCTTATCTGAAATAATCCACCCTTAACGACAGCCATAAATGCTCAGAAGCACCTTGCAAAACAAATTTCGGACCCGTGTAAATAGTACAAGGTCATGTAACAACCTGTCACTAATTTCTGACATCTGTTACGGGCTAATTAAGGAAGTTGATTTCTTCTTAGTTTGGATCCTCACATCTCCAAGATTTAATTCTCAATGGTCATTGCATTACCTATATCATACAAGCATAGTTAACTGCTTAATATTTCATGAGTTACATTGCTGATTCATTTTGATTTCTAAACAACATCCATGTAGTGGAGAGAATGGCAAGGAATGTTGGTCATTCAATCATTTGACTTAAGGCAAGGTGTAATGATGTGAACCTGACAGACCTACCAAGCTTCAAGTAACTATATGGTAGTAAAGTGTCCAATATGATTGAGATATAATTAAAACATCAAATTGTCCAAATTGCTGTATTTCAACAGCATCTCACAATCATATCACCAATTAACGTTTTTGACATAATAATTGCAACTGAAGAGTTCTCCTCATAAAACAATGACCAGATGTTTGGAATTTTAATCAGTAAACACACTCAGACAAAGAGAAGAATTGCAATGAAAATCAATTCTCAACTGGGTAATAACTTTGCACACTAGATGACTCAAAGCCTTCTGTATACTGAAGATCTCAAGTCCACCCTAAATATAGATCTAAAACATAAATGTTCCACAACTTAAAGACATAAAGAAGCACATTATTTTTACGCACCAGTGGGACATGAACCCATGACCTCACCCTCCACCTTACTACAAAGGGAGGAAGTACCATTTGAGCTAAAGCTCATTGGCTACATAAAGAAGCACAATTATTATTAACTTATCAAATAAATATTTATGCGCTTTGGAGCAAAGCAGAAAATGCATTTTCCTTTCAACTGAAGTTGACAGGAAACCTACTAGTATTCTGAAGTATCAATGCATTTTAGCCTATCTCTATAAATTTCGTTAAGTTTTGATTTGACCATTACTTTTACATATAGAAACTTCTGCTGTACTTGCTTATAAAGAAGCAAAACCAGCACAAAAAGAAACTTCCAAAAATAAAAACCTCTAGTTAAATTAGGAAGTTTCAATGATAAATAAGGCTAAAATTGACAAGAGTCAAATTGATAAAGAGCATAACCAAACAACTACGAACTTGAAACCTAACATCCTATATTGTCTAATTACTAAATACCCTCAGAGTGGTTGATGATTAGCACATAATTGGTCAAAATGAAATATCCTCTCTAGAAGCCTAGGAGCAAAGCTATAAGCTCCATGACAATGATGAAAACTTTTTAATCTACTAGTTTGTTTGTTTAACAATATGTTTTTTTTCTTTTCTATAGGGAGTGAACCAATAACCTCATCCTCCAACCCTTGTTTAAGGGGGTGGACATGCCATTTGATCCACTTCCTCATAAATGGTTATGGAGGTGGGAAGTGGGGAAGACTAATACTAGGAGGAAAGTGATGGAAAGAAGTAATGACAAAAGGTTGGGTCTAGTATTATTCAACTAGCATGGATATTAGGGTGTACCTATTGAAAGGCATTAGAATTGGATAGGAGGATCTTTTTTAAGTTTATTCAATTTCAGATTAGTGATGGCACGTGCATGCACTTTTGGAATGATGTGTGGTGCAAGGAGGTACTTCTGAGATCACTTTCTCAGTCTTGAATAGCTAAGCTGAGGATAAGAGTGCTAGGTTGGCTAATTAGCAAGGTGGATCAGTCAATGATCTTTGGCGAAACTCCAAATTTATCTGGGCCTTTCAGGATTAGAAGCTGACTTGGATAGATGGTTGTTTTCTTTTTCCTTCCATATAGGGTGGGGGTCAAAGAGGAGGGGGAACATAAGGTGTGTTAGAAAATGTTGCATGATAATAAATTTGAGGCTAAACCTTACGATATGGTTTTAAAGGCTCCTGCTTCTATTCCCTTGAATTAAGGTTCCTCAGTTCCTCCTGTTCTGTTCTTTGCTCGAATTGCTGCTTTTATTCTTTTAACATTGGTGCTTGACGCTAGTAAGAGGAAGTGCGTTATTGTTAATCAATGTCATACGTGTAAGAGAGATGGTGCATAAATAAATAATTTTCCTTTACATTGCCAAAGGAGTTCTGGAGGTTGTTTTTCTCTCTATCTGGGGTTTCTTGGGTTTTACCAGATCAATACTTCAGATTTGGCAAGAAAGCAAATATGGAGCTTGGAAGGCAGCTCTTTTGTTTTTGTTCACTGTGTATCTTGCTAGTACACTTACTTTTTTGAGGATGTAAAGGTGTAGCTTTCTGGAGCTCATGGGCACTTTTTACCCTTATACATGTGGATGGTGGCAATTACTACTTGCTCTTTTGCTCATTTTCCCTTTTTTGGATTTTATTAGCTCATTGTTTTAGCTTTCTCATATCTTTATTCTAAGACATTGTTTTAGAATCCCTAATTCATTTCACCATGGAACCAATATTGACAAATTGTTACTAGCACTTTCACCTTCTGTAATGATGTTTGGGCTTTTATGTTTAGCAATATATGCAATCAAAGTACTAGCGTGCTACTCATTGCAAAGAATTTTAAAATAAAACATTACTATTAGTAATTAATCCAAGAAATCAAATTACCCTTCCCACATTTAACAAAAAAAAATGGAAAATAGCTGTCTTGATCATTGTAGTCATTACTAGTTATGTTAGTTTTCAAATAGCCGTGTGTGTGCGCACATACAAACACACATATGAAGTAACCTAAATCATGAAGGTATATCAATCTTCGTAGATATTCAAAGATTGATATACGTTCATGTATTAGGTTGGAAGCAGAAATCTAGGGCCTTGTAGTTAAGAGAGGGTGACAAATGCACAAAGTTTTTCGACCAAATAGCCAACTCAAATAGAAGACATAATTCCATTGATTCTTTAAGAGTTGATGGTACAATTTATACCGATCAATCTGAGATCAGTGAACACATTGTGCAATTTTATAATATACTGTATACCGAGCAATTTAGTTGGCAGCCTAAGCTGAATGGCCTTTCGTTTGACTCCATTGGGGAGGTTGAGGCCAATTGGTTAGAGAGAGTGTTGGAGGAGGGGGAGCTTTTGGAGGGGGAGAAAGCTATGAACAGTGATAAGGCCTCGGGCCTTGATGGTTACTCTATGGCATTCTTCCAAGCTTATTGGGATGCTTTAAAAGAGGGTATTATGAAGCTCTTCCATGACTTCCATGTTAGAGAAAGTTTGAAAGAAGTCTAAATGCTTGGCTCATTGCTCTCATTCCGAAGATTTCATGGGCAGTTGATCTTCAGGATTTTCGCCCAATTAGTCTAGTAAGTGGCATTTACAAAATTATTTCCAAAGTTCTAGTTAACAAGTTGAAAACGATATTGGAGAAGATTATTTCCGAGTCTTAGAATGCATTCATCAAGGGAAGGCAGATTTTAGATCCCCTTCTCATTGCTAACGAATGCCTTGATAGCATAATCAGTTATGGGGAAGCGGGTGTGCTTTGCAAACTAGATTTAGAAAAAGCATATGATCACGTTAATTGAGACTTTTTGTAATACATGCCGAGGAGGTGCTATTTTCGGGAAAAAGGGTATTCCTAGATCGCTCATTGTATATCTTTGGTGCGCTTTTTTTTGTTTTCGTGAACAACACTTCCACCAATTTTTTTAGTAGTTCCCATGGTCTAAGACAGGGGAACCCTTTGTCTCCGTTACTGTTTGTTATTGTTACGGAGGCTTTAAAGAAGACGGTCTCAGCTACAGGGGGGGAGGGTAACTGACTTTTTTGTGGGGCCTAGGAATGCCAGTGGGATTGATATCTTTCATCTTTTATTTGGGAATGACACTTTGATTTTCTACGGGCCTAACCCATATCTCCTCCTTCATTTGCGGTGTTTGTTTTTATGTTTAGCAATCTCGGGTTTGAAGATTAATTTGGATAAGTCAAAATTGGTCCTGGTTGGTAATGTCAATAATGTTGAGGGGTTTGGCTTGTATTTTGGGTTGCAAGGTCTCCTCATTGCCTACGAAGTACCTAGGCCTTCCATTGGGTGCTTCTTTTAAGGCCAAATCTATTTGGGGTATGGCATTATTGAGAAGATTGAGTGTCAATTGGTTGGTTGGAAGTGGTTGTCCCCATCTAAAGGGGGCAAGATAACCTTGGTTAAGAGCACCTTGTCTAATTTGTCTACTTACTTCATGCATCTATTCCCCTTCCGTACTAGAGTTGCCAGGGGCATTTAGAAGTTACAACAAGATTTCTTGTGGGGTGGTATGGGTGAAGATTTCAAATTTCATTTGGTAAATTAGACCAAGGTGTGGTCTCTGATGCTTGAGGGGGTTTTGGGGGTCCAAAATTTTGCATGATGTGTGGTGTGGGGAGCATCACCTGAAGGTAGCATTTTCAGAGTTATTTAGCTTTGCCTGCTTTAAGGATACCTCTGTGTCAGATCATCTCCAGTTATCTAATGACTTCCTTTAGTGAAATGTTAATTTTGTAAGAGCGGCGCATAATTGGGAGATTGATTTATTTCTTTGTTCTTCAATCAATTGTACTCCATCACATTGAGACGGGGCGGTGAGGAAAAGCTTTGTTGGGCCCCTTCCAAGAGAGGGTTGTTTGATATAAGATTGTTTTATAATGTCTTAATCCCCCCATGATACCACTTTGGCGTAGTACGGCCCCCTTGAGAGTGATTTTATTTGCTTGGTTGGCCGTTTTAAGTAAGATCCTCACTTTGGAAAACTTAAGAAAGCGGCAGATCATTGTGGTAGATTGGTGTTGCATGTGCAAGAAGAGTGCCTTATGGAACTTTATCTTCGGTTTAGCATGGGTCATGCCCCGTCGAGTGATAGATCTATTTGCTTGTTGGAGAGGGCAACTTGGTAGCCCTCAAAGTGAAGCTATTTGGAAGATGCTTCTGCCTTGCTTGATGTGGTGTATCTGGAGAGAAAGAAATGATTGAAACTTTGAAGAAAGTGAGAGGACAGTGGTTGAATTAAACACCTTCTTCAATATCCTTTACCAATGGATGGTTGCCTACAATTGTTTTCATATTTCTAGTTTTCATGACTTTTTTTTAAAAAAAGAAAATATTTTTTTTTTCGTTTTCTAGTTAGGTGTTTCTCTTATATACTTTATGTGTACTTGGGTGCGCCTTTTTGCATTTTAATGAAGTTAATTTATTTTATATATTAAAAAAAAAATCAATCTTTGTAGATATTCAATTAGAAGAATAAAAAAATAAAATAAAGAACATTTCAGTAAAATATGCTCATTAAAAATAAATGACTTAAATTTGATTAAACAAATTTTCGAAAACATAACTTTAACCCTACTGGTTTCGATTGGAAGGGGAATTGAATAATGCCACTAGGATTTGAAAGTGAACCAATGAGAACCAAACTACTTAATTTCCATTTTTAGCACCCAATAAATGAAAGAATTGGCATGAAATTAATACAAATACAAATTAATCCACATCTATGGAAAAAATATAGAACCTTCCAATAAGGAGAAGATTATGCTGAACAGCCTGAACTGCACAAATATGAAATGGGAACATGAACACCCCAGGGCCAATGTTACACATTTTCAAAAGACATGATCTACATACTGTGCACACAACATACCTACAGATACATGTAAACATGTATTCAACCATATGTAGAATTATTGTTCCCTGACAAAATTCAATTATAAGATGTTGGAGCTTCCTAATTCATGATATGAACAAACTTTTCCAATTTCATACAACCATTATAATATTTTTTTTCTTTCAATTAGACCTCTGAATCAAGAAAAGCATTTGAAAGTGTTAATTAAGCATCCAACATGTGTCAGGAGAGATTGACAATCCTAAAGATTTTCTTTGTTTTTTCCCTGCTATATGAAAGTTAAGGATACATCTGGATGTGCTGGACATCTGTCGAAGAAGTGAAAGAACTCCACACCTTTAACGTGTGTCTCAGACAAGAAACACTTTCTACATAAAAATGCCCAACCCATACAGAGATTATAAACAATTAAATCATAAATAAACTGTCTTTTTCTCACTCCAAGCATATGCGTAAAAGAAGATACTCTATTGAGTACCTCTAAATATTGTTGAAACTGCATGCTTTTTGGTGATTTCACTACAATCTATGGGGCAGACAGTATGAGATCAATTAATATATTAGAGACAGAAGACCAAGCTACATCCATTATCATTATCACAAATACCAGAAAGTTATAATCTAAGTAAAATATGGACTACCGTAAATAGAAAAACTATACATTAAAACAAAATCAAGTTTGCAGAAACAAAAATTTAGTCTCAGGAAGTTGAAATTCCTAACCTGTTAAGACAAGGGCTTTTTGAATTGGCACAATGTGTGGATGGTGTTGCTTCAGCATGAACCATGTTAGCAAACCCCTAAAATAAAAATTCTTCAGCAAAGACATGGTATTTTAATCAAACCCCCATTTATTACTCCTGAAAGAAAATTAAAAGCATGTAAAAGAAAAATAAATAAATAATAAAGATTCAGCTGGCCTCATTTTTGCAACTCTTTACCTTTTCCTTACCTTGATTGCCATATAGCCCCTCTAGGCCCACTTGAATTGGAGTTTCCAGATGGTACAATCACAAGGCATTGGGCCCCAAATCCCAATTGATACCAAAAAAAAAAAATCATGAATTCAGAATTTTTTGAATTTTTGCAGTTTCCATTTTCATCTGTTTAATCTTCATACCATAGACAGAAGGTGATGCAGGGGAATTTAATGGGATAAGCATATACAGTTTTATGGCATCTTGACTGCATAGAATTTATAGCAATCCAGATGGGGTGGTCATGGTTTACATAGAGGTTTTAAGAGAAAAAAAATAAACATCAGTTGCTAAAGTTTCATTAGTACTGAAGTGATAATTCAAGCGGAAGCACCTCACAGGTAAAAGAAAGTAGCTGCCTCTCTTGGAAGCTAGGATTGCTTCTCTATGCAACAACCTTTTCTTTCAGAGTAAGTAGTATTTTCACTTTTTTGAGCTACTATATAAACAAATCAAAGGTGGCCTTATTAAAGAGTGTAAAACGATATCTATCTATATATATATATTCTTCTCTGACTCTCTTGGTCTTCAAGAACTATTTCTTTCATTCTTTGTTGCCATCAGTTTCATCATCTTATCACTTCTCTCATTGAATTCAACCACTGATTCACTTGAATCTGTCATTTCACTTCTGCAACCCTCTCCTAAGTTTTACATAGGTCGCACCAGATTTCCAAATTTTCCAGCATAATAAAGTGAAATGCCTAAACTTTTTTCCAAGTGGATACATTATCTACTTTTCAAATAAATAGACATGTTTAAGACACCAACCACCATAGATAGTGTACTGAATTAATAACTAGAAGCAAAATTGATTTCATTTCCAGATATAGAGCGCCCTTTCCAAGGAAACACAGAACAGCAAGAACATTTAAAGAAGTTTTTTTCTTTATAAGATTATGAAAACCCACTTTCCGAAGATCTATTCCTTCTCTTCGGGATTGAACATCAATTGCAACGTCTTGATAAGCCACCCATTGGGATAGGTGATTTGTATTTGCATCCTCAGCACCTACAAGAGGCATAAAATGACATAACGCATAAAAGGAAAAAAGAAAAAAGAAAAAAAGAAAAAAATAAGAAAAAGAAAAAGGCCACTACTGTAACTCGTGGAACAATAGAAGTTTTTTTGAGAACCGTGAGAGAACTTTAGAACAGATTCAGTCTTTATTCTTCCATACTTTGTATCTCTGAACAACTGCTTTTGTTACCCTTTGGTGATTAGTTATCATGATTTTATTTATTTTTTTTGCTCATAGCTAGGTGTTTTATCTTGTATACTTCTTGTGTACTTGGGGGAGCATTATGCTTTTAATGATATTTTGATTACTTATAAAAAAAACAACCAAAGCAATGCGCACGGCAAATGTAATGGAAATTTACTAATGAATCTTTGGGTAGATTGTTTAGCATTCAACTAGTTTTACAATCATTAAAATACCAATAATAATCAAAGTGTGAGAAGCAGCAAATATGCCAGTGATTCTATCGATCCCACTAGAAGAAGCCACAATAATCTTGACATAATGTAAGATACTGCCACCATGGGATAACAGAATCAAAATCATATAAATATGACGTCCATTACAGAAATGGGCATTTTCCAAGTTTTAATTTTCAATTTCTTTTGACCAGAAAGAAAAAGACTTTAACTTTAAAATTTCATGTCTTAGATCACAAATTAGACTCTTTTTTTTTGAATAACACAAATTAGACTTATAACTGGAACATGTATGTACTATTTACGGCCTTTTATAATTCTGCTCACTAAAAATAAGTACTTTAACCTTCTAAAAGTAGTTGTCAGCTGAAGCAGTAAAAATTGTTTTCCATGTACATTAAAATATCCAGAAATAGTGGAATCTTTTGAAGAGGCAAAAAAGAGCATTGAAAAAAATTTACTTAATTTTCAATAAAGAAAATGGTTTTAACTTTAAGATTTCGTATGTCTTAAATGACACATTATACTTAAGTATAAAAGAACCACTAATCAGTACTTTCAGCTTCTAGGAGTGGTGCTTGGCTGAAGCAGTTAAAACTGTCTTTTCCATGTACATTGACAAACTGAATCGCTAAAAGCTTTTTAAGTTACTAATTTCAGGAAAGAGAAAATCACATATTTTCGAATAAAGAAATATAATTCTCATGTCAAGAAAACATATACAAACTAAACAACAGGCTGAATTAACAGTGCACTTACTGTTGGATAGTTGGACAAGTGTGTGACTGAGCACAGAAAGAGGTATCATGGCGTCAATTGCCATCTAAATAACAGATCACAATTAGTCTCGAAATTTTATGCAATGATCTGCTATGACAACATTGCAGCTGCTATAACAACATTGCAAAATACTAATAATTCATGTTATTTGCAATGTAACTCTATTCTGCACCCATTTCATGTTCCAAAGCATGCTTCTTTTCTACATTACTTTGCACCCATTATACTCCATTTAGCACATCACAGGATAGAAACTCATACTATGGAGGGGCTACCAGCAGCCTGACCAAGATTGAAAAGTAAGGCATTGGCCTGCAGAAGCCTTATGCTTGTAGATGATGTTAAGCTCTCTTCCTGTTTTGTGATGCTGATATGCAGCGTGGAATCTATATGCCTATTTTGCCCCCTATCTTACTATATCTAGATATTAGTCCTAATCAAATGAAACATTTAATGATCTGCAATTTGCTTCACGCATGTAGTGCAAGATATTAAATATCAATCCTAGAGGGAAATAAACCTATTCATATTATCTTAGGTTGGACCAATGATTTTACAGCTATTTAGGGAAAACAAAAGTGGTTTGACGATGATAAATTAGTCTCCCATAGCCTTCCTTACCTGTATTTTTCTTGTAATAATATATGCTAATTTTTCATCACTAAAGGGGCAAATACTTTTCCAATGGTCTTTGGACCAAAACATTACATCTCGTCATGAACAAACCATATAGGGTCCAACTCACGCCCATGTTCAATCCCATATGGGTGTGTGTAATTGTGTTTATCTACAAAATAAATGCATAAAAAATGGAGAAGCAAATACTACAAAATATCACTGTGTCAAATTATTTTCAATAACAAAGAAGAATATATGATATGGTATGATACAAAAAAGGGCCGTAAGTAAGCACCCATTTGATTGCCAAAGCTCTATACAGTGCATACCTGTACTAGGCAGATCAAACATAATAAATACTTGAAGTAGAATGTCAATTGGATCCTAGCATAGAGCCAAAGGACAACAGGCAAGTGTAGGAGAGTGGTGATATTTGGAGTTAAATTCTTGCTTTCCACTAAGAACAACTCAACAGAGTATAGCAATGGAGTTCAGCATATTAGCCAAACATATATCTTTTTGTCTTCCAAAACTAGTTCGATGCTACAAAGAAATGATAATGAGTTGAGCTAACTTTTTTTCTTTTTCGATCATGAGATGATCTCACTTAAACACACACCTAAAAACATGAAAAAGATGATGGGGTGAGATACTTTCCAGTGATGCAGACTCCTAGAAATCTTTTTTGTTGGACTTATTACGCGAGGTGTTCAAGAGAATATCAAAAATTAAAAACTAAGATATACAATTACAAAGGCCTACAAATTCCAAGAAAGACAAAGAACAAAATTCCCCTATTCACCTCATCCAATCAAACAATAACTCAAAAAAAGAGTCTTGAATCTAAATATTGGTAGTTCCATACAATCAAAGGCCTTAGCATTCCTCTCCCCCCAAATACTTCACATAAGGCATAGAGGCAAAGAATTCTAAATGATGCAGAGAAGTAGAATTCTTAATAGAGAGGATTTCACTATGGCTCCAATTTGCTGTTAAAACAAATCCCAAAATCTCAACCATATCAGCATTAAAAAAAGAAGAAGAAGAAAAAATAAAGGCCTAATAAACTTATCAAAACACATTTGGTCCAACTGGGTCTGAATGGATATTTCAGACATTAACAAACCAACCAAAATAGCATCCTAGAATCCCATTAGAACACATTTGGTCCAGCTAGATTGTGCCAAATAATATTATTTTATCACTGCAAAATACCAAGAGCTCAGTAATCATATGCTAAAAAGCACATATCCCAAGACATAACAGAGAATGTGGAATTAAACTCGGCAAATATATGGCATGGGTCATAGAGATTATGGGCTCTGCGTGTTCCAGAGAGACAGAAAGCATTACCCATTGAAGGACCCAATTCTGCAAGCTATGGGGCGTCTCGGACACTGCCATTTCCCAATTCTGCAAACTTTCTGTTCTACGCTTGCATAACGCCGTGGTTATAACTAAAACATTACGAAAACTATGGAACTATCATATATATATATAAAATCCCCAATATTTTAATTTTTATAATGTCTTCCAATCTATAATTGGGTTTCAATGTCATAAAAAAAAAGAAAAAAAAAGAGTAATTGATCACTTAATTTCTTACAAATTGGTTAATAAATTCTTGCAAATTAACCTCTAAAAATGATATTTTTCTTTTAGCTATTAAAAAAGAGAAGCGCTACACTTACCAAATTTTTTTTTCTTCAAAAGTTCATTCTCAAATAATGTGTCAATCATGAATGACATCTACTATTTTGGAAATGAAAATGTGCCATCATCTCATAGAATGGTGACACATCATTTAGATCGAAACCACTTTTGAGAGAAATTTTTTGGAAAGTATAGCATTTTTCATTCAAAAATGCATATAAAAAG
The DNA here is from genome assembly GCF_958979055.1 of Alnus glutinosa. Classification (NCBI taxonomy): domain Eukaryota; kingdom Viridiplantae; phylum Streptophyta; class Magnoliopsida; order Fagales; family Betulaceae; genus Alnus; species Alnus glutinosa. The sequence goes on along the minus strand of NC_084890.1, from coordinate 27,059,827 downwards.
CACATACTATTAAAAAAGAATAATGATTCAATGCCACCTAAATATACAACTTTTCACCACCTTGTCTATGTGGCAAGGTGGTCCCCTACTACTTTTTGAGTTTTTTTATTTTTCTAAAAAAAATTAAAGTGGGGGACCACCTTGCCACATAGACAAGGTGGTGAAAAGTTGTATATTTAGGTGGTAGTGAATCACTACTCATTAAAAAAACATGTGTTTCTCACATGTTAATAATACATATCACTTTTAAATGTTGGTTTAAATCAATAGTAAGATAGTAGTGTAATATATAGCATTACTTTAAAAAAAAAAAAATTAATTTTTTTTTGTTATTTTAGGTTTGAAAAAAATATTGCAACCTAATGATAAATTGAGAGATATTGTAAAACTTAAAACATTGCACATTGACAAGAGAAATGTTATTTAACATTTTTTTTTCAATATTATAAATTCACCTTTGATTTTTTTTTTTCTTTTTTTCTTTTTTTTAATTAAGATTGATCTAAGAGTGAATTGAGCATACAATATCCGCTATAAATGTTACGAGAATGCTAAATAGCATATTTCTATTAAAATAATAATAGTACAAGGAGAGTAAATGTAGTTAACATAAAATTAGAGAATAACTTGAGCCTAAATTAAAAAAAAAAAAAGAAAAAAGAAAAAAGATATTACATCTTGAATGAAACACTGCCACATCAGCTTAGAATGTAGTACCAAAAATGCATGTCCCACTCACTAGATCGACTTTGTCCCCGTTAGAGAAACAGAAACCCCTCTACTACAATTCTTGAGCAATCGACAATACGAGAAGCCCATTCAAGAGAAACGTCATCCGTGTCAACCGCCACCTTCGACCACCACTACAGAAGTAGGCTCTGTGCAGGTTTGATTTGATTTTGATTCTTCTTGAGCAGAACCCCTCTTCTTGTTTTTTTATTTTGATTCCTATGAAAACTTTTTCATGTTAACTATGTTTGTTATGAATGTTACATACAATTTTTATTTTTATTTTTTTACAAAAATAAAATAAAAAAATAAAAAAAATTGAAGCTTAAAAGAATTCTTGTTCAGGAAAAGCAAAACCTAGTGTACGTACTTCTTATGTTAGTCATATATATGCCTCTTTGTAATTTTGTTTCAATTCTTCCAGTTACACTAAACAGAAAAATTGATTCATGGATACCAAGTCATCATTTGAATTTCAAGAACTACGATCAGGTTTTGTTGGTACAGTTTTCGGTATGATGTGAATCTGCACGTTCTTCTGGTGTTCTTCGCGCTTCTCAATAATTCTGCAAAACAACAAAAACTAGGGACCCTTCCGGGGATCCCGCTTCGATGCCTAAGTTAGCTTCTGTGAGAAAATAATGCTCTATGCATAAAATTGAGTCTTCATTTATACCTGGGGTATGAGCCTATTTATAGGCAAAGAGGTGGAGTCAAACCTGGATTAGGACTCCTGCTCCTTGTTGATCTAGAACTACTGTCAGAGTTCTAATTGGACTTTAATCCTTTATTAGACTTCTAATTGGGTATCTTCTTAGACTTCTGATTTGATAATTCTTCTTATTTGATTGGACCATAAGTCTTATCCCAATTCTCTGATTTATCTGAAGTAGTTGTTAAATGTCTATCTCCTCCTTAGATCGGGTTGAGTCGAATTTATCCCCAACAGGTTTATTTCATTTCTTATCATTGTTTTTGCTCATTAACCAACAAATATCATAGTAAATGCCGTAATCATTTCCATTCTCATTTTGGTTGGTTCTCTTGTTTTGGTATATTTGGTGGCTTTTAACTCTGTTGCTTCAGTTGTGATGAATTATCTATACAACCAGTTGATTTCAAATTTTGTAAATGGGAGGAATCAATGTGAAGTCTTGCTGAATTCAGATTTTGTTTAATGTTAAACAAGTTCAAGTGCACTGTTCATTAAAAAAAAAATGCTTGGGTGAAATTTGTTTTTTTTGAGTTTAATGATTTGGCAGGACTCATGAAAAAGAAAATCCCCTTGTAGTATCCCTATGATGAGTAATAATAGTGAAGAATTTGAAACCTATGATGAGTAATAATAGTGAAGAATTTGAAATAATCTCATGTTGTGATGATTCTATTCAAGATTTACATGCTGAGCCTGAAATGTTAGAAGATCAAAATGATATAAAGTTGTCCAAAAATGATTTGAAGCAACCAGATATCTGATTTTATTCATATAATGGTCCTTTGGAACCATGCCTTGGTATGAAATTTGAAGCGTTAGAAGATACCGGTGCATGTTATAATGCTTATGCAAGGCGAATGGGTTTTAGCATTCGAAAAAATCATGATCAACGATAGAAGGAAGATGGGTCATTAGTTCATATAGAATATATTTGTTCAAGGGAAGGATTTCGTCCTAAAATTTATAAGAAGAAAGTATGAACAAATCCGGAGCCTGCAAAAACAAGAATAAGATGCAAAGTAATGATGTGTTTAAAGAAAGCTAGGCAAACTTGGAATGTAAGTAAGTTCGTAATTGACCATAATTATGAGCTTCTTTCTTCTAAAAGTACTAGTTTGCTTCATGGATATAGAGTAGTAACACCTGCCCAAAAAAATCTTATGGATACAATCAATGAGTCTAGTGTACCTCTAAGGAAGATAATGTCAGTGTTAAGTAATGAGTTCGATAGAGATCATATTGTTGGTTGTATTGCTAAAGATATTCCAAATTATTTGGGCAGTAAAAGAAGAAATCTTCTTGGACACGATATGCACAAATAATGTACAATTATTTTCTCAATAGCTAAAGTAAAAATCCAGGTTTTGTTCATGCAATTCAAATTGATGAAAACGGATGCATTAAAAATTGCTTTTGGGCAGATGATAAAACAGCTGAATCTTACGCATGGTTGTTGAAAACAATGCTTGGACGTGCTCTTTCTACAATTATCACAGATGATGACAAGGCTATGGGTAATGCAATTGTAGAGATACTACCAAATACGACTCATAGATTGTGTTTATGACATATTTTACATAATGTTCCAAAACATTTGGCTCATATGTATGATAAATATTCACTTTTTTAAGGATATTTTCACCATTGTATTCATGATACAATCACAATTGAAGAGTTTGAGTTAGAATGGAGTGAACTTGTAGTCAAGTATGAATTGGGGAAGAATGATTTGTTGAAAAATCTTTATATGCGGCGGGAAAAGTGGGTGCCAGCTTACCTGCGAAACGTTATTTTTTTTTTTGCTGACATGTCTACAACTCAATAAAGTGAGAGAATGAATAAATTTTTTAAAGATTATGTTCGAATATAATAGTGTGTGCCTTTGTCCATCAATATGATAAAACCTTGAATGCATGTTATCTTAAGGAGAAAGAAGAAGATGTGAAGACAAAAACTTCTAGACCAATTTTGAAAACATGTTTTTTTTGTTGATAAGTAATAAATTTGTTTTTAAAAAAATGAAGACACGTGTTACAAGATGAAAGAAGAGGCAACAAAGGTTTACACAAAAAAGTCATTTTTTTTTTAATGTTTCAAAAAGAGCTATTTAATAGTAAAAAACACAAGGTGTCTAAAGATCGCAAAGAAGATATATAGAGTGGCACCTTATGGGAGAGAAAGTCCAATTTATGAAGTTACACTTGAAATTCTTGAAAAGAAAGCTACTTGTACATGTCATATGTTTGAATTTGTTGGAATTCCGTGTAGGCATATTCTTCTAGTGTTTATGAATAAATATTTGGTGGGCATTCTTCCCCAACATTATGTTTTAAAGAGATGAACAATCAATGCCAAGAGTCACATTATACATGTCATATCTAGCGATGAAATACAGGTAGAAACAAATTTCTTCCACCTTGATGAGAAATAGCTTAATGATGCAATTTTATGAAGTTGTAGAACTAGGGTTACAATCAATACAAAAATATAAACATCTTTGTCTCGCTTTATAAAGGCTTTATAACGAGCTTCTAGCAATGCATGATGAATGTGAGAAAGATACAAATGATAGTGCCAACGCTAATAGCATCAATGCCTATAGAACTCCCTGAAGTTGCTATGATTTTTGAAGAGCAGTGATTTTTGTGATGCACTAACTTGGCTGTATGTGCCATGTGGCTGTAATGCACTAATCTTATTTTTGTAAATTCACTAGTCTATACCTATGAAACTCCGTGAACTCCCTGAAGCTGCTGTGATTTCTTTTTATTAGCCTTGACAGCAGTGCTTATTGAATTGTGAGAATGCGTATTGAATTATGTCTAGGACAGGTTGTCCTCTCCTAAGTGTAGTCTATTTTCATTAACTTTTCCAATAAATTTCTTAGTTTAACTTATGCAACAGATAAGTTGTCTTTTGCTAACTTTTGTAGGTTTAGGTTTAGGATACATACACTTTATGCTCATATTCACTTAGGTAATAATTGTTTGAATTCAGGTCAATAAATGATCCCCTTTTAGTAAATTCTCTACTAGTTAGTAGTTAGCAATTTTTCTGGGTAGTCACTATTATATTGAATGTAAAAACATGAGAATCCATTGGTCCACCCTTAAGTAGTTAGAAATCATATATATCTGGAGGTCGTCATTGAACATCAGAATAGCTGCTGTATTTCTTATGTCAGGCCAATTTGTTGATTCTCTAATGACTCATATGGGTTCCATTTGTTGCATCAAGGTCAAGGGTAGCATATTGTTTGAACTATTCAAGGAAACATATTTTTGTGGTCATGATTTTCTTTGGAAATATTGTATTAATATGGTTAATTTAAATCATTGAATATGGATTACATACTTATCATTGGATTGGTGAAATTTTCTTCTAACAGTATGAAGTAGGATTCTCTAATCTGGTTCCTTTAAAAGTGGCATGCACATGCCATCAGTTTTACACACCATCTATCGTGTACAGACAACTTTTTAAAATATAGGAAATGGTCAAGAGAGCTGAAGAAATGGTCAAGTCAAGAGAGGGTGGTGTTCCCTCATATAAGGGGGTGGGCATGCTCGTTAAATCCCTAAATTACATGTTATGAACAACTTTCCTAATTGCTTTGCTGACAAGGTAAAGTTTCAATCATAACACATACGTCCATAAAACAACCAAAAGGTATGAGCTACATTGACCTTCAAACCAGCAAAAAGTTCATGACAAACTGAATAAACACAAAGAACGGCTAATATTGATGTTCTCAAATTATAATCCAAGTTTGAATAGTATCCACCTTATTACTAAAAAATTTTGCCCAAAAAGTCAAATTTAGTCTCTTAAGTTTCCATGCTATTTACATTTGATTTATGAGTTCTCAAGTTCAACAATTAAGTCTTTAAGTTTTCTTCTGATTTCAAATATCCCCCCGTGGAATTACCATCCAATTAATTAACAACATGCTTTAATTTGTTAGAACAATCAATTAATACTATGTGATTCTCATTTGAAACGTCATATATCAACTATACATGTCACGTGATATAGTTACTCTAAATTACAAATATAACAATTTAATAAATTTTAAAAGTAAAAAAATACATACATACAGACATATATATATAAAGAGAGACGAAGAGGGCTCGTCTTTGTGAATGGCAATGTTTACTCACAAAAAGGTGGCCACCATTCTTTGTGAGGGGCGACCACCCTTCAAAAAGGGATTTCCAGCCCTCTCAATGAGGGGAAGCCTCCCTTCATCGAAATGTGGTTGTCCCTCTTTGTGAAGGGTGGCCCTCTCCTGTGAGAAGCAATTATGAGAGATTATCCTTCACATATAAGTCATAAGAGTTGTTAGGGGTTTCTGCCCCTTTCAAAGAAGGGCGAACATTTGGCACAAGAGAGGGATCGCCGTCATTGGGAAGATGGGGCTACCCCTTGATGAGGAGAGGCGGCAACCCCTCTTTGAGTGGTGGCTGCTCAAATAGAGGGGCGGCCACCCCCTTTTGTGAGGGAACACCTCTTTATTTTTATTTTTGTAAAGGAAAAAATGTTTTAAATTTTTTATTTAAAGTAATTGTATCACGTGGCATGTACAATTTGTACATGATGTGTCAAACGAGAACTACGTGACATTAATTGATTCATCTAATATAGCATACCGTTAATTAATTGGATGGTAGGTTGATGGATGAACCTATTTAAAATTAGAGGAAAACTCAAGGGCCAATTGTTGAAATTCAAAACTTAGGGATTAAATTGAAATAGCATGAAAACCTATGGATTATTATTATTTTTTTTTTTCAAAATATAATATGCAAATTAGCCTTAAGGTACTAAAACTCAAGATTTTAAACTGAGTAATGTTAGAAACCATACTTTTATCTCATTCTGCTGATGTGGCTGCAGTGCCAATCAGTTTTTATTAAAGAAAATAAATAAATCACAATGGCTTATTGACACGGCTTCGTTAGCAGGAAAATAATATCTTTATTAAGTATACATTATTGCTTTGAGGGTAATGGGTATGTTTCAACTCAAAGGAAATATTTAATTCAAAACAAGGAGGAAATATATGATCTAATTTTGCAAAAATTTAAGAGAGGTCAATATAATTTTATTAAAAAAAAAATATCATAATAACAATAAGAAACTGCAAAAAATAAAATAAAAACTAAACAAAAAAGTTCATATATATATATTTTGCAAGTAATTACACTTTTTGGTAATTTCATATTTCAATTATTAATATTTACTTTATAACCAAGATTAGGATCTTTAAATTTCTTATAGTAACTCATAGTAAAGTTATTAAAATAGTAATTATTACTCTAGAATTAAAGAGTTCGTGTTTTCCTACCTCAGCATACATTTAAATGAGAAAGAATGGATTCAGAAAAAATTCAAAATATTTATACGGATAAATGTTAACATAATAAAATTTGAGCCATTAATTATAAATAATAGTTAGCATTTTTAAGAACTACATCGTAGAGTTATCCTAAAAAAAAAATTAAAAGATAAAAAATCTTTCGAACCAATTCATGAATGAATTCAATTTGAAGTTAATTAATTAATTAAAACTAAATATATTAGAATACAAATTGAATTTAATTAATTAAGATGAAACAACTCAAATAAACATTTTAATTCATATAAGTAATGAATTGAGTTGATTTCACAATCCAATTTATGTACTTGCTTAATACTTGGAACAAAAATCTTCTTTAAGCTCAGGCAACCTTATAGTTCTGGTTCTTCTTAAGGTTCAACCCAAGATGGCCCATTTTAGCTGAGCCCAGGTTTTGCCAGCCCATCCAAGCTTCAACTTTAAAGGTTTTTTTTTTTTTTTTTTTTTTTTTTTAAAAAAAAAAAAATGTTATGACTTGACATAAAGATAAAAATAATTTTGAGGGTTTTATAAATATTTTGTATTTTGGTTTATTTTTTAATATTTTTGTTTTTAAAACAAAAAACAAAATGCATATATAATGAAAAAACATTAAGGGCATGTTTGAGTAACACTTTTTTTTTTCCTCCGTATTCACAATTTTAAATATAATATAAAAAAATCGCACACCCAAACGAGCTCTAATAATTTTGCCCTAATGCTGCCGGTTTGGCAACCATCTCAATCTCCCCCCTTATTTTCATTTCTCAAAAAAAAAAAAGTCTAACATCTTTTCAAAATAATTACCAAACAACTTTCTTCACTTTTATCTTACAAAAAATTCAACCTCATTTTTTCTTTAATTATATCACATCAATTACTTTTTATTAGTTATTGCTATATATTCAAACAAAAAATTCAAAACAAAACTCTTCACCAAAGATCAAGATGCTAACATATTCCTAGCTTTATTGTTTCCGTGAATAGCACGCATATATAATCCAATTTGGTTTGCTGAAGTGATTTGTTACCAGATCTTCCTGATATTCATGTACGTTGCAATCAAATGACTTTAATGAACCATCAGTTTGAGTATATATGACTTAGACGGATGGACTTTGACAACCCTAGCTAGCCTCACCCAATTTTTTTCATTGTCTTTATAATTTACATGCAAACCCTACTCGATGCAATATATGTACCGTTTTTTCGTTTGTGAAATATCAATTTCAATTTATTGGAAAGAATGCAATATCATTTTATGAAAACGATGCTTTAATTTGGCACCTAATTTTACTTGGTTGATTTTTTATATCGTAGGCCACTATTGATGTAACGGAAGCCCGAAGTTAGTAATTAAACTCAATCATAAGCTTCTTCATCTTCTTATCAAAAGATAACACAAATCATAGGCTTGAAAGGAATGATATATATAATTAAACTATGTAGAATATTGTTATAAAATTATCAAAATTCAAAGTTATATATATATATATATATATATATATATATATATATATATATATATATATATATATATATATATATATATATATATATATACATATCCTTACACTTCTTTACCTTCAGTATTAACAATAACATGAAAACTTGCAGCGAAAGGAAAACTAATCCTATTAATTAAGGAAAACTTCTACAATAACAAAAATTGCAATTAAATGAAAGTTCTAATTTAAGAATAGAATAAAATAAAATAAAAATCTTTAGCTTGACGATCGATCTTTAATTTCCTTCTCATTAATGTGCCGGCCAGTTGCCCGCAATCAACTTTTGTGCTTTCCTTCTTGGTCTTAGGTGCTATCGATCGGATGGCATTGTCAAGATGAACTCTCGGGAGGGTCTCTCAGATGTCGTCTCGGGAAAGGTTTTTCCTCTCGGATGACATCTCAAAAAGGTCTTTTGAAACTTAGATGAATCCTTCAGTAGTCCGACCCCCGATGGCATGCATGTGGCATGCATCCTAAATATATCTACCATATTGTGAAATTGTACGGATTAGATTCATTTTATGGTCCAAATTAAATTTCATATATTTAATAGTGTATATATGTATATATTTTGTTATATGGTGAATGTATTGTCACATCATTCAAAATTTAAAATGATATGATATGATATACACTGTTAGATGTAAGAATACGTATGCAATCTTGACCGAGATTAATTTTGAGCGTTCATCGTTGAATGTGGTAAAACCCTAGTGTTTTAGATATTAGGATAAAGGACAAGCAAGTATGGTGCTCCTTTCGGTGATCCACTATATACTTTCGCAAGTTCCAACACGGCATAGCATTTGATGGGTTTTCACCTACATTTATTTGAATTGCTTGCTCTTTAAACGTATTTTTAGACCATCATACGTGAGAAAAGGGTTGCAATTAAGTTGGAAATCTCTACTCTTATTGATATACACTAATTGAAACACTGCAGGAAATCATGAAAGTCATTTGTTTTTGAAATGATTGAAAGCAAAGAAACCAGACAGATTGTTTTGGAGTAGTACGTAGTAGTACTACTTCTGTTTATAAGCTAAGCCGGCCCTTTTGCTCGGAGAGAAAGTGAAAAAAAGAAAAAAGAAAAAAGAAAAAAAGAAAAAAAGTCAGATGTTTAAATAGAAACAGTTTGACATAAGTTGCCCAATTTAAGTAACACACGTAAGAGAGTTGTTTGATCAGTCAAATTTGAATTGTCAATAACTATACTCATGAAATGATAAAAATATGTGATGGTCAAGAAAAAACCAAATGGAAAGATGACATGGAAGTAGAATATATATAAATGAATAAAGAATTCAATGCATATATGCATACCTCGATCATTACCTAGTACTATATATACCTACCATGAGGAAGACGAGAAAAAGAGGAAAGCTTTCGTGTCCCAAAGGAGTTGCTTTCTGTAGGATCATGAGTAGTGTCATATATCGATCTAAATGGTGCGGGTGGGCATCATGATATCATATAATGCAACCATTGTACAGAGAAGCTTAATGCAGACACAAATGGGATCATTCAGGATATACTTTTTCATCTGAATTCAATTCATATTCCTCGCTCTAAAGTTTGTTTCCTAGCTCAGACATGTATGCATAATTTGCACAAATAGTACCCTTTTCAGATGATTGAAGATTGAATAAAAGTGTAGGACCTACTGAACTTACCTTGAATTAGTGGATCACTTTGATAAAGAATTAAGCATATGTATCATTAGTCAAGGAAATGTTTCCCATTCCAAGAAACCACTTCTCTAGCAGGTTCATGCACCAAGGACACTTATAATATTAACTCATTCATATATATATTTTAACCAAGAAAGAAAAAAGAGGAGATGAAGTGGAAGTTCAGCCAAAGAAACAACACTTTTATAGAGAGAGAGAGAGACAGACAGAGAGAGAGAGAGGTCTAAATTAGGTGGAAAGTAGAATGTTAGTTATATATATATATATGAATAACGTGCAAAACCCTTATTAAGAATGCGTGATTCGGTTCAAGACACGCAAACATATATAGAGAACCATCACCACCACCTTAATTATATATATGTGTATGTACGTAGTTGCTGTTTTAGTATTATACTCCAACGGTTAGAAAAAGGAAACACTTGCAAATTAACACGTACATGCACAAGAATTTCTTTGCTAAAAGACGTCTGATAAATTTCCACAAAATCCTACGTGGGAGAGTATATAAGAAAGTCATCAAGGCTATTAGGCTATGGTCCATGAAAATGTAAAGAGAATAGTGGAGCAAGAGAAAACGCGCATAAGTAAAGAATTTTAGGGTTAGTTCGATATTGGACATTTACATCAACCATTAGGAAAAACTTCAAAGGATTAGCTACACCTTGCTCTTATTCCTTGATTATTTACAATATAAATGATTTTATTTATAGGAAAATGATAGGTTGAGATCGATAATATGATCAAATTAGATTTGATATCATCTAAATTCTAAGGTAGGGGATTATAATCAAATCTGATCATATATTATAGTACTTTTTGTGAGCGGAATTGATGCTCTACGAAAGAATAAATTTCCAACCAGCTCGCATATATTGTGCGACCGAACACAATGGCATCACACAAAATCTGTGTCTCTCCCATGGGAGCCTACCCTCGTAAGCCGGCCCCTTTTGTCTCATGCATTCATCTTTTGACTAATTAAAGTCTACCGGCCACTAGTTTCGTATCAATTTCTACCGTTGGAAACAATCCTTTATACCTAATTTTTGAATATTTTCAATTGCTGCTTAATTAATTAATTCATGTTGAATTTCTAGAAGCATATATTTGACCGTCGCTACGTTTGAGAGTGCAGGCGCATAGGAAAGAGTGAGAAAACAGCTAAAAACGGATTAGTATCCTCTGCATATTCTTAAATTACGCAAATTTAAGCAGTTTCTAATTATAAAGTATATTTAAAAACGTTTGAACCTATTAAGAAGGTGTCATATTACGATCGAGAATTAAGTATACTTTTACAAGGCTCTTGTTTTTTAGGTAGTAAAAATGTTTTTTGACCAAAAAAAAAGAAACATACGTATTTGCAAAAGTAAAGATGAAGCCTTTTAAGATGATTGTTTTTTTTGCTGCCTCGATAACATGCCACCTTTTTAGTAGATATCATTTTTCAAGCGTTTTCGATGTTTAGAAACGGCCTAAATTGAGTAATTTTATAATCTACAATTTTTTTTTTTTAAAATTGTGGGGAATTCTAATCTGCTAAGAAAGACCTGATTCGTGAAGAAAAAGAGTGATTGGACACTTTGGTGCATGTTCTGCAGCAAAGACGTATGGGATTGGCACAATTACTTCATTGGGTGCTCTAGGTTTAGGTGGTGTTGGTAGTTGCTACTTTATTATTAATTACTGGTTTATCAGTCAGATTATCAGTTAATTAGGGAATCTCTTCCAATTATTTATCCATCTTCTTTGAAAGCGCCAAGGGATATAGACTATATTGTCGATAGGAGAATGAGAAGATCATGACCGGCCACGTGATTTGCATCCCAATATCCATACACACTGTACTGGACGGTGCCTGCTTTCTCTAATTGTTTTTCAAAAGTAAGACGAAAAAGAGGTCCAAGATCGATCAGGGTCCATTTCCAAATACCTAAACTTGGATTTGCTTAATCTTACCTGCCAAATTAACCATATATAAAAATTTAGAGTTGTTTTGGAGTACTTCCTTTGCTATTCCAAAAGAATATGCCTTGTTTTATACGTATATACCCAAAAGCTTAATATAAGCTTTCTAACAAGTAAGTTCTTCAGCAAGTACAATATTTAACAAAAAATTAATGTGAATTGTAGAGTTAGGGTTTGAACTCATTTAGTTTCTGCTAGCTTTAATATTATGTTAAACCATCACTTATATATTTCAAAAGTTTAAGTTGATAAGAAATTGTGAATTTATTCATTTAATCAATAGGTAGGAGAAACTTCACAAAACCCTCATGAACTTTGACTGGATTTGAACTAACCTCCCGAAGTTAAAAAACACTCAATTTAAACTATCGAACTTCTAATTTTTTGCAATGTCTCCTATTTCGCTAGGATTTTTTGTTAAATCAGACGGCAAAAGGAAAAATGACCTTTATACTCCTGAAACTTTTATAAAATTCTAAATTTATCTTTAATTTCAAATTAAAAATTTTAAACAAAAAAAAGAGGTGACCCAGCCATGACCCATGCTTAGGTCACCACCAGACCCACTGGGCAGATACCCACCATTTTTTTTAATTAAATGAAAAAAAAAAACAAATAATGAGGATATTTTGTTCATTTTTAAGGTTAACGGATTTAACAAAAAAAATTAAAAGTTCGATGGTTTAAATTGAGAGTTTTTAAAAACTTTGGAGAGGTTAATTCAAATCGAGTGGAAGTTCAGGAGGATTTTGTGAAGTTTTCCCTAATTAATATTTTAATTGTAGTTGGAGTAGTTTTTCATTTTTCACTGGTAATATATATATATATATATACAAAATGTAAATTATATGAAGATGCTTAAGAAGATATATATACGTTGGGATCGTCGGTTCATCACATGTTAAGTGTTCACATGTGCACCCATGTGTATATGCGGGAAAACGGGACCCAACAGTTCGCCGGCGGAGCAGTTTTTGGCTGGTGATTCACTTCTATTGATATTTTATTTTTATTATTATTTTTTTTTTCTGAGCAATTATATGTTTATATGTGTTTGCACGTACAGTTTGATTAATTAATTGCCATGATAAAATTTAACAATTCATATATATATATATATGGAGGATCGCATGCAATTATTTGTAGATTACTAAAAGTTATTAAACAAGAAAACTAAAGTAAGTCAAATAATTCAGATGTTAGTGGAAAGTGTTAAAGGCAAACATGTTCTTAATTACACTTATTTATTAAAAATAATAATAATAATAATGAGATCATCGATCTTGTATATGAGCAGATTATTTAATCCAAGATTTTTTTTTTTTTTTTGAGAGATTATTTAATCCAAGTTCATGATATTAATCAATGCCCATTCCATGTGCCGATTGCCTACAGAAACAATAAACATCTTGTTTGATGTATATTTAAATAATTACTCTTATAACTAATTCACAAACTGCTTATTATGAGGGTTCAAACTTTATTAATTACCACTATAATTAAAGTTCTAAACATGTTCCTTTGCTCTCAAGAATGATGAACTTTAATTTAGTTGCCCGAATCTCTATTAATTATGGTCAATGTGGTAGGTTATGTATATGGATTAATTAATTAACATATTATTTGAAAGCTTGTACCAATTATTTTAAAGGCAAAAAAGTTAAACTTGCTGATTATAGTTCAAGCTAGGAATACTAATTTCAAGGGCACAATTAAACATTTGGATCAATGTTCTACCGTTGTTGGGATGCAACGGTGCCGTTTTGCTCACGTGAACGGCTTTTTTAATATGCCTTGTATTGTGCAATTTCGAATGTCATAAAAAGGTTTTGGCTTGCCTTATTGGACACTAAATAATTTTAAAACGAGATGTTCAAAAGCCCAATCTAACACAATTATTTTGTGATCAAATAGTTATGAAGTATTTGTGTTCCATGCATCCATCTCTTCCTCTCTCTCTTTGGGTTTTGTCAGTGTCCTCTTTCTTTCTTTTTTTCTAAAGAACAGAAAAGAAAAGAAGAGAAAAAAGAGAGATGGAGACAAAGAAATTAAAGGGGTTTTAAGATCTCTTTGGGAGGATCTTGGGGCCCATCTACCGACTGTCGTTTGTAATGTTGCCACCCACATAATCAAAAACTTGATATATATATTAACTGACATCAATTTTTTTTTAATGACTGCAATGATTATTCTTAATTAGCATAAATTAATCTTAGTGCTGGATATTTTAGGTCAAACAAATCCCCATAACCCATGTGCCAACTGCTAACAACGGCAATAACCAACTTCAATTCTCAATCTCAAAATAATCAAAAGCTCAGCTTCTCTATTATTTCATTCATTGATCATAATTGGCTTACCTAATAATATTACTTAATTAAGATCATATTAAAGTGCAAACCATGTGACTCGTGGATGACAAACATTATTCACCCTAAAGCTTTCGTTCACCATTGGTAACCATATTAGCTTATACTTAAATATAGATCAAGCCTGTATAATTCAGCTCTCATGCTAATTAAAATCTAGAAATAATAAAAATTGAGTGTTATTATATAGCTTTGTACATATTGGTTAAGTGAGTTGGCGATCATAAGCGGATTCAAATCGCTGACATTTGCTACAGGGTAAACCACCGCCTCTTATGCCCCCGACTAATTCTGCACTATGGTAAATCGCTGCCTCTTCGTTCACCATTGGTAGTCATAGTAACTTATACTTAATTAAACATAGATCAATCCTGTATAATTCAGCTCTCATGCTAAAATATACAAATAACAAAAATTGGGTATTACTGTAAAGCTTTGTACATAGTATCAGTTAAGTGAGTTGGAGATCATAAGCAGACTCAAACCATTAACATCTATCATAGGGTAAACCGTCGCCTCTTAAGCACTATATATAAAGTAAATTGCGGCCTCTTCGTTTACCATTTGTAGCCATAGTAGCTTATACTTAAATGTAGATCAACAAATAACAAAAATTGGGTGATATCGTATAGCTTTGTACGTATAGGTTAAGTTCACGAGTTGGAGATCATAAGCGGACTCAAACCGTAGACATCCACTACAGGGTAATTCGCCACCTCTCAGGCCCCGACTGATTCTACCATAGAGACCAAGGATAGACAAGACTCCCTCTCCCCCAAAAGCCATTATTGGATTTAGAGATGTGACTAGTTAATTTAATTAGTACATTTGTCTCCTTAAGTTGAAGCCACTTAGGTGGTTTGTCATTATCAAGTCTATCAGATAAAGCTGTGAAAATCCCTTCATGGCCAATGGAAGTGTCACTTTGTTTTGCAAGTGGATTGCAGTGGATATGGAGGGTGTCTAGAGCATATCATGTTGCTGTTCAACAAGTCAAGAAACATAGTACAGAATCATATATATAGCAACGCATTAATAGACAAAGCACAAGATCTATTTTAGGGGCAAATTTCACTTTCTTAATTGTAACATATTCGACAAGTTGTTGCTTTGTGCCAAGGATGGTGATCAGGCCGCGGCCCCCATCTGCTAGTACTGAGGAAGTGTTTTTATATAGCTGTTAAATAAAAGTACTTTGTCTAGGCATATATATAAGGACATGATCGATGGCGCGAGGAAGTGTTTTATATGGCTGTTAAATGCACTTTTTCTTGGAAGGATATGCAATGCACAAGCCACAACTTGCAGGAAAGAACATGAAATATATATATATATATATACTTCGTTTAATTAAAGTTAATCAATGAGTGGAAATTGGCTTATTTATGATGCAGATTTTTTATTATCGGACCGAATGATGGGTACTTGCAAAAATGAAAAAACTACTAGAGTGACGATCGATGTTGGCGGCCGGGGAGCATTCGATGAAATAATCTCAATAGAATTTCGGGGGATTTATTTATTTATTTATTTATTTATTTATTTATTTATGCCATATATATATATATATATATACCTTAATTGGAGTTTGTGACCCTTCTTATATAGGATTTTGGGAGCGTACGTGTTCGATCGATCTTGTTTATGAGCAGATTAATATTTAATCTAAGTTCATGAGATTAATCATTACCCTTTCCATGTGCTGATTGCCAACAGAGACAATAAACATCTTGTTTGCTGCATATTTAAATAATTACTCTTATATTTAACTCACAAACTGATTATTAATTAGGGTTCAAACTTAATTAATTACCACTTTAAAGTGCTAAACATGTTCCTCTGCTCTCAAGCATCAGTGGATGGTATTTCTTGATTTTTTGAAATTTTGGAGGTGGATCATTTTTTCTGATCTTTCGCCTCGTAACGACGTAGTGGGCACATAACTGTGTGTCTAAATTAAAAGGCATGAATCTCGAAATTTTATGGCCCTTTAACCGAGTGGACCTTAATCGTTTATTACTTTATTTCCATATCAATAATTAAGAACACAATTTCCTTGGAGAGAGAAGAAAGTGAAACTGCATTTCCATTAATTTTTGCTTATGTTTTCACTAACTTGTAAGGTTAGGCCTTGCATTTTGATAGCCCCAAATTCCAAACCAAAATTTGGGGGGATTCTAACCTCTCTTCTTCCTTGGATCAAGTTGCAGTGAACAGCTGAAGTATATATATTAAAAAAAGATTTTGAAGGCTATTAGGGCATGTTTGGGTCAAAAGTATTTTTGAAATAATGTTTTTTAGAATTCAAATTCTACTAAGATTTTATCTAATTTTTTCTAAAGTCTAAATCATCCAAATATAATTTTGAAAAATTAATTCTCTCAGTATTTGTAATTTTGAATATTTTTCAAAAAAACTCGCACACTCAAACGAGCTATATATAAGCCATTTGGCTATAAATATTAGAGTAATTCTATTACAGGAGCAAGAATATTGCTATGGGGTAAAAACTAAAAAGAAAGAGTAATTAATTACTCTAAACTAGCTAGGATTTCAACTTATATTATATTATTCTTTAAATGAATATGTAATTTTTTTATTTTTTATTTTTAAAAAAAGAACAAGAATGCATAAACGAACACAAATAAATATATATACAAATTAAATAAAAGTAGTCATATAGGCCCCCAAATATAAACTGATCAGTTGTATAAGCAATAAAACTAATAACAAATCCAGAACAACTATGTCATCTACCTTTAACCTCACAAACCTTCTATTACGAAACGAAGACTGAATTGTGAACCTTTCTTTAGAAATGGATATTATCCATGCATTAAGGTAGCTAGGTTGCATATGGTGCAAAGGAGATGGCATATATATACCTTAAAAAGAGAGACATGAGAAGAAAAAGTGATTGTGAATCTTGCACGCCCCGGTTATCACAAAGAACACACCTAGTACCATTAGTGGTGGTAGTTCAGTGACTTAAAAAAAAATTCTCAAAGCGGTTGGAACATTTATTAAGGTAGGAGTTTAACGCTGGAAATGAGAATTTTCAATTTTCTATTATAAGTTTTAGCTGTCTTGAGTTTTACTGATGTCTTGATGGAGGGCTGGATTAGGTTATGACTTAGTCAGGCTTGAAGAAGAGTCTGTAATTCCCACCGTTTAGGTCCTTCTTGTGCAGCTCCCAACGAACATGTGCTATTATGGTTAGGGCCAGATAAAATAGTATGTCCAAATGGAATACCGGAGAACCAATAAACTGAATTAATAGGAGAAAGTAAATACATTGGAATCATATATAGTTTGTCTCGATTAATAATGAAGAAGTTGAGAAACTGAATTAATATTAAAAACAAAAAGTGCACCGAGGAACCAATCATGGATGCATTTAATTAAGAGTGTAAGATTATTTCTAGATGGATCGAATGGCAGGCAAAAAGGACAGCATCTGTCTCCGATCCCCATCTCTTCTTTAATTTGGATATTATTCGCACTCAATGTTGTTTAGAGTCATCCATGACATTAGAGGGGCTAAGGTCCATGCATGTATATTAATAAATTATAAGCATAAAGAATGAAAAAGGGATATATATATATATATATAACATGTCTGTGTTTGATTGGCTTATTAATACGTACAACTCTCTTATCATAATTTATAAACTAACTAAATCTCCACATAAAGATTTGCTAAAGGAACATGACAATGTGAACAGATGTCAAAGCCGTTTATAAGGGCACCTAACTTTCACTTGCACCATCTATATTAAAGAGAAAAAAAGAAAAGATAAAAAAAAAAAAAAAAAAAAAAAAAAAGGCTTTCTCCAGCCCCGTCATACAAGTAATTAAGAATTTTCTTAAAATATCATAAGAAAAACTTCACTAATAAGCTCTGATCTTTCATTACTTTTGAAAAAATGTACCTAAACTTTAACACGTACATGTCAATTCAGGCATCCATCTTCCAATTTTTGTCAATTTTAACCATTCGTTAGAATTTTCCGCTAAATCCTATCAAAATTCTTAAAATAGCCATGTGCTAATTTTTTTTTAAAAAAAAAAAAAATTCGAAGATTCAGGCTTTGATAGTTTTGCAAATTCCGTTAAATTCTGACAAACACCTAAATCTTGACAATTATTTTTTTTCTTTTTTTTTCCCTAAAAAAATAATAGGAGTATTTTGAAAATTTTGACAAAATTTAACGGAAAATTCTAACGAATAGTTGAAATTGAAAAAAATTTAGAGATGGATATCTTATATTGATACTTTTTAAAGTTTGGATACCATTTTCAAAAATAATAAAAGATCAAGGGTTATAAGTGAAGTTCTCTCAATATCATATAAAATAACTTGTTAATAAAAATCAATACCAAATTAAGTTGTCACAAAACTTTTACCCCAAAAATTCTCAAATTAGGACTGCCATCTATCTTGAGGGGCTTTGCATGCCTTAACTAAGGAAAATCACAGATTTTAGCATGCATTTCTTTATAAAAAATACATACTTTTCCAATGTTTCGGCATAAAATGTTTTTAGCTGAAAACGTTTTATAGCGTTTGACTCATATGTAAAATTCAGCAAATACTTCTTACATTTTCATATAATTTGAAGAGATGTGAGGAAGAGAGACAACGGAGATGAGCTACAAAAGAAGAGAGTGTGTGAAAATAATAGAATTCCTTTAAATGTGGGATTGAAATCCAAAGCAATTGTCTACCCATAATACTTGCAATTTGGATAGGCAATTTTGAGAAGGTCTTTATGGAGCTCACCTACCCGGGCAGGTAAGCTCTATAAGGGACCATTTTACAATAGCCCAACCGGAGGTGTGGAAGAGCAGCAAAAAATGATTTATGTAGATAAAAAGCGTTAACCTTAAAAGGTACCCATGACTCAAAAATAGGAAGAAAAAAGAAAAAAGAAAAAAGCGAGCATACGGTACATGTTGATCATATTCTTGACTAATTATATGCATGATTTCCTAGTAATTGTCTTCTTTGTAATGAAGAAGCCAATCGCAGTGTTGTATTTGACATCTCCGACTGTGGCTTACATTCCAGTGAAAAGTTGAAGGAATTCGCGAAACAGAGATAACCCATCACCCATCATTGTCACCCTTCTCTCTCCGGTGGCCCTCGACATTTGCACCGATGGTTTTGGTGTTGGACCGCAGCCAAAAGGCCGAGACAGGATTGCCGCTAAAATCCAAAATCCCACACCCGCGCGTTGGCTGGCCAGCTGAGCCCGACGGCCATTAATGGTGTCATTTCTTCTTCATGAATGCAACAACTGTCGAATTCGATTCGATTTCATTTCTTTTGCATATATAGTCTATATAGATGATCCATTGGGGGACCTTGGAAGAATAAGACGCTGCATGTGGCATTTTAGGATTTTCCATTAAAACTACCATAGGGGTGTCGAAATTTCCACAATACCACTCTATTTTTAAAGGAAAAAAAGAAATTACAAATATTTATGGGTTGGTCAGAATTTAATAGAATTTACAAAAATATACATGCCAGAATCTTTGAATTTTTTTTTATATAAAAAAAAATATGGATATTTTAAAAATTTCGATAGAATTTAAGAGAAAATTCCAACAGGGTGGTGAAACTGAAAAAATTAAAAAGATTGATACATTAAATTCGGAGTTTTTTTATTTTATTTTAAGTTTAGGTGGGTAACCGTAAAAGTAACGAGAATTCAAAGAGGTTAAATATTGAAGTCTTTCATTGTTTTTATAAGCCATTGGTGATACAAAATTAATTTTTATTGCTACATCATACCACTTAAATAACGTTCTATAAAATAGCATTACATAATCTTAATGGAAAGAATTAGTTAAATTATGTTTGGGATATCGGAGAGGGGGGCGACAGTTAATTATTTAATGGGTTATGTTAACCACAAAAATATGTATTAAACTAATGAGGGTTAGGGATGTGGTATTCATGGACAAAGGGGACCATGGATGTTGATAGAGAGAGAGAGAGAGAGAGAGAGAGAGAGAACGTGTGGGGCAAGTGAACATGATGTGACCAAGATTTTGTGGTTGAAAGGGTGTGGAAGACTGCCACGTGGGTAGATGACCCTTCCTTGAAGACCCTAAGAGGGAGGAACGCGGAGATAGATTTTATTTTATTTTATTATTATTTTTTTTTTAAAAAAAGAAAAGCACCACCAAATAGAGTGGTTTGTCACTCATTTTCACCATCCTTTTTGTGTGCATGACTCTCACTATAATTTCAACTCTCATTGGTGCTTAAATTTTAGAATCCCTCCAATTATAGAATCCTAAACTTTTTTTCTCTCTCTCTCTCTCTGACCAAATATATGGTTGTTCCAAGCTCTCCTTCACCTGCCCTACACCCCATGCCCCATTTGTTGCAAAAGAGAAATGTTATTTAAAAGACAGATAGATATGCGTCATCATAATACGACAGTTGTACAGTAGTTTATTAAGGGTAATAATAGACGAAAGATTCATGTCTTTTTTGTGTCATTCAGAAATTGACGTGGCTTTTAAAATCACTATTAAATTTATAATAAACCACTATTAAATTTTGATAAAAAAAAAAATTAAAAATCACATCAATTTTGAAAGGACAAGAAAGAGTCATAGATCTTTATTCTAACGGTACTCATTAACTAAATAACATTACTTAGTGTCAATCCCCAAGTGCCCTTTCCATAAAACCACCACGTGGTCTTCTCTTACATGTCTGAGGTGGACCTTTGCACCAAAACAATCCCCTCTCTTTCCCCATCCCCACTCTATATTTATACCCCATTTTCTCTCCAAAACTCACTCAATCCTCTCTCTCTCTCTCACTCTCTCTCTCTTGCTAAAACAAGACCAATTAAGAAGGAGCTCTCTTGGCTAGTTGGCTTCACTCTTCTGAGAGAGAACAAACACAAAGAAGCCATGGCAGCTACTTCAACAGCACCCAGCTCTAGTGGTTGGGCTAAGGCCCATTTATCATCATCCTCTTCTTCATCGGTAGTGGATGTGGGCTTCATCAACCTGAAGAAGAAGCCCAACAAAAAAAGAGGAAGCTTTAGAATACACTCTGCTTTACACTCTCCTTCAGTGCTTCATTTCCCAAAGCAGCCATACCAACAACCAGTAATTACCAAACCTGACACCGTCGTTAAGCCCAAGACACAACGACCCACACAGTGGAATTTACTACAAAGAGCAGCGGCCATGGCGCTGGACATGGCTGAAGGCGCGTTGGTCTCACTCGAGCGCCGACACCCACTTCCCAAAACCGCCGACCCACGAGTCCAAATCGCAGGAAACTTCGCTCCGGTACCGGAACAACCTGTCCGGCGAGAACTCCCGGTCACCGGCACAATCCCCGAATGCATTAACGGCGTTTACCTCCGCAACGGAGCCAACCCTCTGTTCGAACCCGTCGCTGGGCACCACTTCTTCGACGGCGACGGGATGGTTCACGCCGTCAAGATCAATGGCGGCTCCGCCAGCTACGCTTGCCGGTTCACCGAGACGCAGAGGCTGGTCCAAGAGCGAGAACTCGGCCGCCCGGTGTTTCCCAAGCCCATAGGTGAGCTCCATGGACACTCCGGCGTCGCACGCCTTCTTTTGTTCTACGCTCGAGGGCTTTTCGGGATTGTGGATCACAACAACGGCACCGGAGTCGCCAACGCCGGGTTAGTGTACTTCAACGACCGGGTTCTCGCGATGTCGGAGGAGGACTTGCCTTATCAGGTCCGAATCACTCCCTCCGGAGACCTCGAAACCGTTGGCCGTTACGATTTCTATAGCCAGCTCAATTCCACCATGATTGCTCACCCAAAGGTCGACCCAGTTTCCAAGGAGCTTTTTGCTCTCAGCTACGACGTTATTCAGAAGCCGTACCTCAAGTACTTCAAATTCTCTCCGGACGGGCAGAAATACCCTGACGTTGAGATTCCACTCCCGGTCCCTACCATGACGCATGACTTCGCAATCACGGAGAACTTCGTAGTGATTCCAGACCAGCAAGTAGTTTTCAAGCTCCAGGAAATGATTACAGGTGGCTCTCCGGTGATTTACGACAAGAAGAAGAAGTCTCGGTTCGGGATTCTAGCGAAGAATGCTCGTGATGCCTCAGATATTATCTGGGTTGAGTCGCCGGAGACTTTTTGCTTCCACTTGTGGAATGCTTGGGAGGAACCGGAGTCCGACGAGGTAGTAGTGATTGGGTCATGCATGACACCGCCGGACTCAATTTTCAACGAATGCGACGAAAGCCTGGAGAGTGTGCTCTCTGAAATCAGGCTCAATTTAAAGACCGGCCAGTCTACACGCCGACCAATCGTCTCAGCCTCTGAACAGGTTGTTAAATTATCTCTTATCTTAAAAGTCTTATTTAAATAAATAAATTTAATTATTTAATTTTTTGTAGTTAAATATTTAATTAAAATTAAGTATAAAGTTAAAATTCGAATTGGTGACATTTCGGTCAAATCATTATTTATCTAAATTATTAATTTAATAAATTAATTTACATTCCCACACAGGTAAACTTAGAGGCAGGAATGGTGAACCGAAACAAGCTTGGTAGGAAGACAAGGTACGCTTACCTCGCCATTGCAGAACCGTGGCCAAAGGTGTCCGGATTCGCCAAGGTCGATCTTTCAACTGGGGAACTGAGGAAGTATGTTTACGGCGATCGGAGATATGGCGGAGAGCCATGTTTCTTGCCAAGAGACCCCGCCTCAGAAAATGAAGATGATGGGTATATTCTTACTTTCGTCCACGACGAGAGGACATGGAAATCCGAGCTCCACATCGTGAACGCCATGAATTTACAGCTCGAAGCTTCAGTGAAGCTACCTTCCAGGGTTCCGTACGGTTTTCATGGCACGTTCGTAGACTCAAAGGACTTAGGAAGTCAGGCATAGGTGTAAAAGTTTGAGTACAAAAACTAGTACGGAGAATTTTACCAGAGGGATGCTCGGAGATAGGTCCCCGGATATATTCTCCTGGAACATTTAATTAAAACCCTAGAACTCTGTTTTTTCTTTTGTTTTCTTTTGTTTTTAACTTTTTTCATATATATATATATATATATATATACTAGTTTTTCAGGACCAGCTCGTAGCTTTTGGCCTGTAGGTAGATTTCGAGCTCAGCTGGTTTCTGTTTGCTTTTGGATTCATTTTCTGTACTATGAATGAAGATCTATAGATCTCTAGCTCTTAGATCTTCCTCTGTTTACTTCTGCTTTGAATATATATAATAAATATTTGCATTTTCACACTACATGTTTTGTTTACATTAATTTGTCGATGTTCTGTTATGGAATTTGGAGTTTTGCTTCCTCCCAACACATGGGATTTCTTCTTAAGGCTATAATTTCGATATATGGAAAGAGTTCAAACCGTTTAATTAAATGAATCGAATTAGGTTAAAAGTTTAACCAAATCTTCGGATCGTAGAGTTCAAAATTATATCGCGAGTTCGATATAAATTCAATACAAAATTAACGAGTTAGAATCGAATGATTTGACCCGTTTAATTGAATCATTACAATTAGGGTTTATCGCTTTATCTATATACTCTTATATTTATGTTTCGATACGACTCAAATTTAATATACAAAATTTAAAACAGTTAATTTTAAAAAAAAAATTACACAAACCGAATATAAAATTATGGAGCTAAAAGTAAGATTTTGAAAGTCAAATGAAATCGACTGATTTAAACTCGATCCACGCCGACACGAACGACACGGGAACACGAATCCTAATCCTCTTAAAAAGCCCATTATTGAAGTCCTGGTGTGCGGTTAAATCACTGATGTATGCATATTTCGTAGACAAGAGTGTCATATTCATCACTTTTCGTTTGTCGTTTTAAACTGCCTCGTGTTTCTGACTGAATGCTGTTAGAAAAAGAAGAACACTGTAAAAACATGTAACTGCCGAGCAACATGGTAATTAAATACAACTTGGATAGTATAATTTGAGGCAAGTTAAGTATTAGATGGATAGTAAAAAGCACAAAGTAAAAGGTTTGTGTGCAAAATAAAACCTTATTGTAAAAGTTGGTTGAATATATATACTATATGCTTTAATTAATTATAGAACAGTACGGTCTCATATTGTTGGGGAATCGTCATTCCCCCATAGCAAACAGTTGGTAACCGAGTGCTGGTTGGGACAGATAGCCCACCTTGATGCGATCCGGTCGGAACGTGAAGTCAAGATAAGAATGATGCAAGTCAATGAATGTTCCGACCGCCATAGCGAAAATCATAGGATTGGAGTACACCTACCCTGTCATGGATCCCTGAAAATTCAAATTTCCACTCATTTTCATATTAGAACTGACATGACACCCTAGAAAATTCAGAATGTATTGTTCTTAGTACAATTCCTCCACTAACTTCGAAATGCCTATAAATACATGACTTCTCAGGTATTTGAATATTCTGATTTCTCCACTTTTAGCTCTCACCTACTAGCCTGACTTAAGTATTAGAGGGAGAAACGACGGCCAAAACTCGGCGTACATGTTCTCGTTGTTTTGCAAGTTACACTAAAGTCCTACCCATCGAGAGAGCAAACCAAGCTATCGGAAGATCCAATCAAGAGCTGACACGTCACCATATCGAAAACTGTCTCAACACGTACATAAGAATAAAGAAAATGATATATATAATGTCTTAGATAAATTCTCATCGTTCATTTTCCCTGAGTGAAACTGAAACTTACTCATGGTTAAAAATAAATAAATAAATAAATTGAAATCCAATGTAATTTTTAAGTATAATTGTGCACCTATATATACTTTATAGAAGCAATGGATCCACAGTCTGATTCCTTTTTTATTGTTAAAGAAATTATGCGTTGGGAAAGATGTTGCACTATATATAGAGAACGACCCCGAAAATCTATTAAAGAAAATAACAGTAAGCACAAAAACAATGTAGAAACCTTATGGGTAATAAAATTATATGAAATTGGTCTATATTTCAGTGTATTAAATTGAATATTCTCTAATTCTTTTTTGAATCCATGGTTGATTGAGATAACTAATAATAGGGCTGGCCACATGGGACTTGACTCGTCAATCCATTAAGGGGCAATTTGAACAATATCTATTTAGTTGAAGAGGTCACACCCTTCAACCCAACTTGACTTGTGAGTGACCCGATCCGCTTGATCTCATCAATAAACAGTTAACAAATAGGTCGATCCATTTGGCTTGTTTAGACTCAAAATTGATATGTTTAACTCGTTTGACCTAACCCAACATGAATGATTTGACCCGTTTCGAAATCAAACATAAACCGTTTGACATTTTTCAATTGTTATATAAAAAATTGGACATAAATTTCCTTCAAGTGGGTTTGTAGGTAGTTTACTATAGATAAATTTCTAATAGTGATATGTGTCCTTTATATATGAGAAGTATATATTTTTTTTTATTGCATGCTTTTTTAATAGCTTAAATAACACATGTCGCTTTTAAACGTTGATTTGCTAGTTTGTAAAAAATTTGTGTCCTAAAAAATATGTATAATTTTATAAACTAGTCAAGTGGGTCGACCTATATATATATACATATATAATCCGAACTCGTTTAGGTTATACCAAACCCTAACCCTATAATATCATGTCGGATTCATGTGGAATTTCACGTTTGGTGTAAAAAAATGACAAACCTAGCTAACTAATAAGCCTCCAATCAAATCTTGCTAGTATATGAGTTATATTTAAAGATTAATAATTTTTATAAAAGAGTTATGCACAAAAGATGAGCATAATCCCACCACAAACAATTTTATATTAAAAATATGAGATCAAGAATACCCACATATAGGGATATAAATAAACTAGTCCATTCGATAACTCGCTCGATACCTGCTCGATTTAACCCGATTCGAACTCGAACTCGATACTGTAGAAACTCAATCGTTACTGTAGAAACTCGATTAGTAAGTGATACATACTCGACTCGCTCGACAAAACTCGATAGGGGCTCGCGAGCTTAGCTCGTTTAAAGCTCGACCGGATTGCTTACCCGGCTCGTTAGTCCGACTCGTTAGCTCGTTCATATCTTAAATATATATTAGTAAATATAGTATAATATATATAGTATTACATATTAATTATAATACATTGATAACAATATTTAGTATGTTAAATTAACATTTTAGTTATTAATAGTTAGTATATAACAATATTAAATAGTTAGCATATATACCACATCACACATGGTTAGCAATAGTTATATATTATACTTATGTTATAGTTACTTAGTTTTATAGAATATATTAGACTTACTATTTGTTCACATTATACATATACCATAGTTTATACTCTCTAGTTATATATAATAACATATTGTTAATTTGTTACTTATAAACTATAGTTATGTACTATATTTTATAATATGTCTTATATAGTTACATATTATATATCTATGTTATATATTAATAAATGCATAGAGGTTGTTCATAAACTTGGGCTTGAATTCTGCTTTAATTACTCATTGAAAAATTGAATAGTCTACCTCGAACTTTAGTTGAACCGAGCTTGTCGAGTAACCCAATTCGGCTCGAATGTTATTTTCAACAAACTCGAGCTCACCCAAATTTTAAACGAGCCAAGCTTGAACATGCAATTTATAACTCGGCTCGAATTCGAGCTCGACTATTTAGGCTTGACTCATAAACGAGACAGTCTTAAAATTTTCAAACTCGGCTCGGCTCGACTCGATTATATTCCTACCCACATAAATTTTTAAACACAGCTTTTATGAAATAAAATTATCCATTTTTTTTTAACATCTTACTTAATGACATGGCATGTGCATAATCTCTCCATTATTAGGAAAAAAAAAAAAAAAAGACTAGTAGCGAGGCGCGTGATGGCCTACTCACTCATGGGCACAGAACCCGAAATACCCACCAACGGTCGGTTATGAAAAGAAAAACTTTATTTGAAGCAGAATCCCACCCATTAACGAATAATCAAACCCGATAATAGCGCTGGGTGGGGACATAACAATTTTTATTCTTTTATTTTTGTAAAGGTGAAAGAAATCGGATCCGAAACGAAGAATGATTGAATTTGAATTGCTCATCTGTTGGGGGTTTGACAATTTAACTTTGATTTCAAGTTCTCCATGCAATTTCTTAAAATTGTAGGGGCTTGTCATTTCAATCAATCGAGTCCTAACCGATTATTTTGAATGAACGGTTTGATTGAACTATGTCATCAATAATATAATGAAGAAAAAGAAGAAGTAGAAGAAGGTCGTTCACGATGAGTTGTTGAACCACCTTCTTATCAAATTCAAGAAGGTGATTGACCATCCAAAGATGTGGTTAGGCTGAGCCAACCAACCACTAATCATTTAAGGAATTGTTTGCCCACCTTAATGGTTGTGATTGGAATGTACCCAATAATTCATTTACCCTTTGAGAGGGTGGTGAGGGAATCGGCCATTCTAAAAGTATTTGCAAACTCTCAAGGATGGTAACACCATCTATTGAGGGCTCGAGGCTACCCTTAAGCAATTGGACGATGGTGCAACTACCCTCCAAGCCTCTTGGGTGGTGTGACCACAATATTTAGAATTGTAAGAGACCTCATTCCAAGGTAACCTGGTCAACTAACATATTGATCGGTATTACCACCACATTTAGAATTAATTACATTGAAGGACAATCCTATAATAATTGGTGTCACCGAAATTTTGATATGATGAGAAACATTGTAGGATCGACGTGTTGGACCACTAAAATCATAATTAATTATAATTAATCAAAACTTCGAGAAGGTAATTGACCATCCAAAGATGTGGTTGGGCTGAGCCAACCAACCACTAATCATTTAAGGAATTGGTTGCCCACCTTAAAGGTTGTGATTGGAATGTACCCAATAATTCATTTACCCTTTTAGAGGGTGGTGAGGGAATCGGCAATTCTAAAAGTATTTGCAAACTCTCGGGGATGGTAACACCATCCATTGAGGGCTCGAGGCTACCCTTAAGCAATTGGATAATGGTGCAACTACCCTCCAAGCCTCTTGGGTGGTGTGACCACAATATTTAGAATTGTAAAAGACCTCATTCCAAGGTAACCCGGTCAACTAACATATTGATCGGTTTTACCACCACATTTAGAATTAATTACATTGAAGCACAATCCTATAATAATTGGTGTCACCGAAATTTTGATATGATGAGAAAAATTGTAGGATCGACGTGTTGGACCACTAAAATCATAATTAATTATAATTAATCAAAAAAATTTAAATAAGAAATTTAAGTAGTTTTCGAGTAATAAGAGTAACTTTAAAAGTAAGGAGAATGGACAAATATTTTTTTGGAAAAGTATATATAATCTCTTCAAACTACCACTTCATGTTATTATCTTCCGAATTGCTAACATTGTGTCAAACAAAATAAATTGAAAAAGAAGTAATTTATTACTCGACTCTAGTGAGAGTCATGAAAACGGTGACGGATCATATGATTAGGTGTTTATTAAAAGAATTTTCTATTAAATCAAGAGATAATTATGAAGACATTTATTAATCAAAACATATATTCGCC
Organism: Alnus glutinosa; assembly: GCF_958979055.1. NCBI lineage: Eukaryota > Viridiplantae > Streptophyta > Magnoliopsida > Fagales > Betulaceae > Alnus > Alnus glutinosa. Next base: position 27,030,875 of record NC_084890.1, on the reverse strand, counting down.
TTTCTTTAAAAAAAGTCAAGTACAATAGACACAATATCTAAGTTACTGTGTCACACCAATAATAGGATGGTTTAATAGGATAAAGAAGCTAACTATATATACTTTTATTGATGAAAAGAAAATAAACTATATTCAACCCCCAATGGGGTGGGCAATTTATTAAAATAAATCCGTGACTGCCTTTATCTATAAGAAAATTTATCAATACTCGCCACCGGCTACCATCAAATCAAAACTTTATGGGCTTATTAATCCACATCTTAATTAAGTAGAAAGGAATGGGTGGAGATTTGATCTCAACCTAACTCGTAACACTAGATTCCAGGACCCATGCAGGCTAGGTCAAGTGGATTTCTAATTTTTTATATTAAAAAAAAATAAAAAATAAATAAATTAGTCTCCTTTTGTTATTTATTTATTTATTTGGGATAATTACCTTTTTCCTATGAATTATCGGCCATTGTCAACATGTCGTCACGAACTGACACATCGACCAAAAGAGAGCATGTAACTACAATTTTTGTACCTTTACCCATTTTCCGTTAGGGAATCTCGTTAAATTTGACGGAATATTCGATTTTTAAACTTTAAATTTTTGTTTAAAAACATAAATACTCTCGAACAGTAATTTAATATAAAAAAAAATATTCTATTTATTAAAAAAAAAAAGAAAAAAAAAAGGAAAAATAGAGGGGGTGGCTGCTACCCCCTCTCTTTTTCTTTTTCTTTTTTTATTCTTTTAATTTTTTTAATTGTTTAATTTTAAAGTATTATATGTAAATTTGAAACATAAGTTAAGGTATTTGAGTCTTTTCACGAATTTGACTGATAAAGGAGGTAAAGGTACACAAATAATAGTTACGTGCTTTCTTTTGGTTTACGTATTAGTTCGTGGTGACATGTTGACAATGACTAGTAGTTCATAGAGAAAAAGGTAATTACTCCTTTTCATTTTCTCTAAATGAAAACATTAATAAACAACCTAAACACAAACAGTAATGCTACCTATAAATGTAAAATTTGGAATTGGTCCGGAGCGGGCCCACTTACTATCGATCTTAAGTAGACCATCAAATGATTATGTAAATTGAGGCCAATCCTTGTATCGAACGACTAGAGAAAAAAAAAAAAAAAAAAAAAAAAAAAAAAAAAAAAAAAAAAAAGGGTGACATGCTACGTACCAATAAAAGTTAAATATATTTTTATCAGGTTCTTGCGCTTTTTTGTGTTGCTTCGAAGGAAAATTTGTTTTATTATTTACTAAAGAACAAATGTCTCTTCAAAAAGTAAATCTCGTACATGCATCAATAATTGGTGTACAATTTTTCAAAAACTAGGAAAAATATATTGCACATTTTTGTCACCAAATTAACATGACTCACATTGACAATAACTTGTGCAAAATAAAGAAATGATGAAAACGAAATGTCTTAAATATTTTAAGAAATAAATATTCGTAAAATTCCTTATTTTGCCGGAGAATCAATATTGGCCATTACTTTTTGTGAAAAAGGTGTTGTATGTACATGTGGAAATTATGACAGTTACAAGTTAGGTTCATTGAGGAACAGGAAAGTGGGGCTGGGGGAACAAAAAGGAAACTCCCACTTTACTTTTTTTTTTTAATCGCAGGTTGTCCAAAAATTCCAATCTCTCTCTCTCTCTCTCTTCTTTCTTCTTTGAAAACGATTCATTACGCTTGTGGAATTCCCGCCGACCACTTGCGTTTTCCTTCATAGAGAGAGAGAGAGAGAGAGCTAAATAATATAGATAAACAGAGCATATATTTATGGATATTCCAATATATAGTAGGGCACAGGCAGAATTTTACGACATGTGATGTGAATCATGTGATACATGCACACACTTTGTGAGAGCGTTTAGTCATGTGATTTTACAGAATTATTCTAAAAGTCATTTTTTTGTTATTGTTGTGTCCCTTCAAGAATAATATGACTTTTAAAATCATCACTTAATCAAAATTCAATAGTAATCAATCACAGGCTCAATAGTTATTTTTAGCATCACTAAGATTTTACAAGCTAGACGTGTATTTTTAAATAAAATTATGGAAAGTATTTTGTTGTGGAGTGCGTTTGAAAAAAATGACGATTTGAAAATCTATGTTTTCAAATTATAGACAAATGGTGTATTTATTAAAATGCACGATTTTACTAAATGCGCTTAAATGCATTTAAAAATTAAGTTGTGTTTTAAAATTGTCAAACCAAACAGGCACATAATGCTAAATATGTATGTTGAATGAGTAACGTCATACTTAGGACGGGGTGGGGTGGATTTCCGCCATTTTGGCTCCCGCCTCCGCACCTTGTGGGTGCAAAAAATCCTACCAGTGGCCGCAAATTTGTTCACTGAAGTCGTAGGGTAGCAGGAAGGAGGAGGGGGGCGAGACGGTTTTTGCGGGTGTGGGTTTTGCGGATCAGACTTATAACTCACAAAATCCTAGTGGGAATCTTGCTTTGGCCAGAAATGATATCTCTACCCAGGCAGGCACCACATGTGTAACACCCCGGTCCCATATTAGAAAGAGATGAATAACTCACATAGAGTGAGTGATTTATAAGAGATAGATGAATGCAAAGTCCCATATTGCCTAGTTACTAGGTAAAACTGGGCTTTATAAGTGATTCTAAGGAAAGCTTCAAATCGACTAGTCCTTTTGGGGTGATAGTGCAGATATGACTAGCGCTTTTTCCTACGTTATTACAAATGGTATCAGAACCACCTGGTAACATCAAGTCATGTGGTACAGGAGCACTGCATGACGTGGCACTAACGGGGATGTCAAGGGTTTAAGGGGGGGGAGTTTGTAACACCTCGATCCCATATTGGGAAGAGATGAATAGCTCACATAGAGTGAGTGATTTATAAAAGATAGATGAGTGCTAAGTCTCACATTGTCTAGTTATCAAATAAAATAGTCCTTTTAGGGTAATAGGACAGATGTGACTAGCGCTTTTCCCTACATCGTTACAACATGAAACCAACTTGTAGGCTATACCAAAATATTTACAAATTCAGAGAAATACCTTGGCCTTGGGGCAGCATTTGCCGCAGTTGGAGACTTGGAGTAGCGGATGAATTTGACGTGGCCATGACCGTGCTTATTGTGTCCACCATTCCTGCGCTTGAAGCCTGCAAAAATAAAACCACAGAGAGAGAGAGAGATCAGGCGAATCAGGAAGAAGGATAAAACAATTAATATTGGGATTTGGAGGGAGATCGATCTAACCATGGTTGCGAGGGCAGAGAGATGGAGGAGATTTGAGTCGTACGACTCATCGGCTCTAGAGATTAATGGGTAGGCTAGACCGGCGCAGAACCAGGGAAGGGAAAATGAAGAGCGGTGAAGAAAATGAAGAAAGAAGTGAGCGAGAAAAAAGAGGGGAAGAAACTAGAAAATGAAGAGCGGCGCAAGGGGGTTTAGGGTTATTGCGGTGTGAGGTGGGGCGGAACAAGTACCCGGGGTTAAAAAAATTCTACACCCGCAACCCGCCCCGGCCCGCACAGTTTTGCAAAAACCCAAACGAAGCCCTTGTTACAAAAAAGGGGCTCCTGCGGCTCAAATCAGGGCTTGTGATTTTTGCCCACACCTAGTTATAGTACAACTTTGTCTCACAGCTATCTCATAATGCTGATGTGATAATCACAATCAATTCTTGATTTTTTTTAACAAGTACTGATCTGAAAGTTGGTTAGAACTACCACGTCCATATTATGGGATAATTGTAGGATAAGAATGTAATTTTTAGCATTATTCATGTTAAATGAGTAATACTATATACTAACCAAACATCTTATAAATATTCTTTAAAGTTAACGTGACAAAGTTTAGTAGCGAGTGAAATTTGGTCATGTTTGAGGGAATACGGATTTTGTTGGTTTCTCTTAAATTTTTCGATTTCTTGTTTCAAACTCTGCCCACCTGCTCAACTAATTTTTATCTATTGTTGTCATTTGTCAACAACGTTATACATGCTTGCAGACGAGAAAACTGAAATGCCTCATACATTTACTTTTTTTTGTCTTAATTCCCTCAAATCTTTCCTTCAAATTAGTATACATGTCAAATGCCCTGTTGATTTTATTAAAAAATATATATGATAATTACATGTTTTAGAGCATGTCAGTTTAATAAACTGATTTGGAAGAATTTCATCCAACCCACAAACCTTAACTAATTTGAATAAATTGAATTTAATCATTTAATTTATATTCTAGAGTAATGTTTCTTGCACAACTCTTACACAAATTCACAAATTTTGCACAACTCTAACTTCTTCTTCTTTTTTCTTTTTTTTTTTTTTTAATTTTTTTTTTATAATTAACTATTGTATTTGTTTTCCTACATGTGTACCATAAATATTCAATGATTTATCTAAAAAAAATGTTGTTAGAGCTATGCAAAAGTTGTGTAAGAGTTATGCAAGAAACATTACTCTATATTCTAACACTTTCATTCACGTGTGGGTTCAAACTCTACCTTAATAAGTGAGGCCGGCCTACACGTTTAATGTTTAATTGAAATGAAATGTGAATGACTGAGATATGGTTCGAACTCAGGAACTCTCCACTTATTCCAAAAGCTAAATTAAGCTGATAGGAATAGATGAATTTAATCATTTAATTTATTCTAATAGTTGAGACTGTAGAGTTTATTTCTAAATAAAAAGTACTCAGCAATCTCCAAAAAAAAAAAGGGGTGAAAAAAAATCAAAAAGCACCAAAGCCCTCGTTTGAAAATGAAAATATATATATATATATATATATATATATATATATATATATATATATATATATATATAGATCACGTTATAAGAGAATAAGAAATACTTTCAAAGTTATCAAAGCCTGAGTTGTGTTAATGATCATTTTTAGATAAAATACGTTTTAAACTAATGGTATAACCATTTACAAAAATTGTAAGGGGCCTCACTATAACTTTTTCATGTAGTAATCATATAATTAAGTAATTAATTAACTTCATAATGCTTATTTTATATTCACATTTTTATGAGTTTTTAATACGAAAAGAACCACACAATCACATCTATAGAAAACATTATTAGTGCTTAAATGAGTTTGCACAAAGCAAAAAGACATGCACAAGTTTGGTCGTTTAGATCACATAAGTGTTAAAACACATAAATTTACACTACTCTTTTTGTTCTTTTACATTGATTGGTCGATTATCATGGTATCAAAGAAAGAGATTGATCATCTACGTGGATGATTGGTTTAAATCATGCACTCCTCAAAAGTACAAAATACATAACAAATTCATGTGGATGATGAGCAGCCCAGTACTTGTAAAGGAATATATATATACACACACACAAATATGCTTATATTAATTAATGCTGTTGGATCTGTGGCCCAAGTTGAACTTACAACTAGCTTGTCTTGACTTAATATCAAGATTTCGAATGGTTGGAACAATGTTCATAATTAATTACAAGCATTATATACAAGCTGAAACATGGGGAACACTTAGTGACTAAGTAGGATTAGATATTAGAAAGATAAATACATTGAGAGAGTACAAAATTTTAATATAACGTGTTGATATGATCATTCTTGAAGAATTAATTGATCGGATACAGTACTTTAGGTTAATAGAACTTGCAATGGAGAAGAAAACACGTCGACTGTGCCAATGGGAGAATAGTACTCCATTGCTTAAGTTAGTATTGGCTTAGTAAAGGAGAGAATGTGAGACGCAGAAAGAATTGTTTGGTGGTAGTAGAGAATTGAACGGTTGTTTCATACTCTTGATAGCTTGTTTTATTCATGTCATGGGTTCTCTCTCCTCTGCGTGAGCCCTATCACGTGTCCCTTTTCTATTGGGCAGTGCTTTGACAGAGTGGTGTCATGTCATGTGTTCCTTTACTATTGAGATGTGTCACATCTCATGTCATGTCTTGCATTCTAAAGGGATCGATATGGTTCTAGAAAAGTAATGTTATCGAATTAAATGCCATATGCTACTATTGCAGGGAGGTAAGGCATGACACGCGTACCAAGGTGTGATGTCGTTGTCTAATATTCTGTTTTAATATGAGAAGTGACTAGGTGATACAACGTAGCAGTATAACGCTCATTTTTAGACTCATTAAATTAAGTTGTTAGGCTCCGAATGGGCTTTATTGGGCCTAACTTGTTTGTAGTGTTGCTTGTGAGATGAGCCTTATTAGATCTCTCTCAGACATGTGGGCCCACTACCTGAAAAATTCTTATTCTTGGGTGCCCTAAATCTAAGATCTAAAATTTATAGATTTTTATTTATATTAGGGGTAATTACCTTCCCCCCTCCCCACATTCTTCCCATAAACAACCGGTCTTTATTAACATGCTACCACGAACTGACACGCTCACCAAAGGTGAGTATGAAACTACCATTTTCATACCGTTATTCCATTCCGTCAGTCAAAGTTGTTAAATCGGATGGTCAACCCATCACGTGCGCCTGATATGGTCGTTTTGTGTTCCAAAATATATCAATAATAATTACCACTTGCATTAGTACAAATCCTTATAGGATAGGGCTATGTTGAGGATGTTGAACATCAATGACTGCGTAAGAATTGCTATCAAGTTTTTCAAGATTAAATATAACTTAATTTAAAATATGTTTGATTTGATTTTGTTTATAACTAAGTTAAATGCATAAAACTAAAGATATAAAAATAAATATTAGAGTGATGAGAGAAAGAATAGGGGATTGATTTCACTACTCACCGCATAACAATGGTCAATCATAAATTAACAAGGGAAATTCATACTATGCATGATATAAGGCTCGTCTCACTCGAGTTGTCAAGAAATTACCTCTAAAGAATAAGTATAATCCATATTCGGTTGACACGGACCGTCCACCTAACCACTAAGATGCGGTACGACCCGTCTTTCCTAGGTATGGATTAGCTACGTCTTTAATAGGATACACACAATCAATGGAATAGTATAACCCATCTTCGGTTGGTACAAACTGTTTACCTAAATTACACTAAACTAGGGTGTAGTACCATACGTATTTCCTAGGCATGGCCTATCTAACCCTCTTGATCATATATCAATTAAAACCGTTGTATAACAATCATTCACATAATCACAGAAAATATGAAAGATTGAGTTCAATCAATATAAAAAGACTTTCTAAGATAAGATAAGAAATTCATAATGATTGAATATAAACATTAAGATCAATTCTCATAGTTATACAACCATCATGCATATAGAAAATACCAAATTAAAATACAATTAAACTATTGTTACTTGGAAAGGGCTATATCAGCACCCTTGAAAGAATTTAGCCACTCATCGTGGTGCTGGGATGGTCTTCTGCCATGATCTTATCATTTTCAACTTGTCAGGCCTCCAAGAAGAATTTTCTGTCTAAAGCTAAGCACATGCACAAGCACAAGCACAAGCACAAGCACACATTCTCTTGAAGCTTAGGAGTCTATTTATAAGGAGCACACAAGTCCTAGAAGCCCTTGGAATTCCAGAAAATTTGTCTCTTGAGTCTTCTTAGTTCAAGTAAGAGATTGAAACTTCAATTCAAGTAGAAAAATGATTCCAAATTCGTCCAGAATTGCGGTCTTTTATTTTGGGGCGATTTTAGCATAGTAAAATTCAGAATTAGGGAATGCTATTTCTGACATATTTGTTGCATTTGTTATTATCTTCCGAACGCCACCAATTTTATTGCAATCTGATATATGAGCCAAAAGTTATGATTAAAATACTAAGACATATGCAGAATCCAAATTTGAAACCAATCTGATTTTGACTCTTAGTGGAGAAATTTCGATGTAATCCTTCACTTGATTTGATTAAACTTAACCACATCATATAGGTCTTCTATTATGATTGATGTGGTTAAGCTGAAACATATCTTCTATGTAACACCCTGGTTCCATATTAGGAAGATGAATAGCCCACATAGAGTAGATAGTTTATAAAGATTGTCATGAGTGCTAAGTCCCACATTGCCTAGTTATTAGGTGAAACTGGGCTTTATAAGTGATTCTAGGAAAAGCTCCAAATTGACTAGTCCTTTTGGGGTGATAGCGAAGATGTGGCTAGCACTTTTCCTTAGGTCGTTCCAAATGGTATCAGAGCCACTTAGTAACGCCAGGCCATGTGGTAATGGAGCACTGCAAGACGTGGCCCTGACGAGAGCGTCAGGAATTTAAGAGGGAGAGTTTATAACACCCTAATGCCATATTGGGAAGATGAGTAGCCCACATAGAGTAGATAGTTTATAAAGATTGTCATGAGTGCTAAGTCTCACATTGCCTAGTTATTAGGTGAAACTGGGCTTTATAAGTGATTCTAGGGAAAGCTTCAAATTGACTAGTCCTTTTGGGGTGATAACGCAGATGTGGCCAGCACTTTTCCTTGGGTCGTTACATTCTCGGTCTTCTAAAAGTGTGCTTTAAGCCCAAAATTAATGGAATTAATTGCATATTTATTTAAAACCTGAAAACATTAAAATAACACAAAATCAAACAAATAACAATGCTAAGGAATTAACATATATAAGAAAAGGAGTTTGAATGTGCAACATTCGACTCTTATCAGCGCCTGACATGCCGTTTAAACATTTTTTTCTCCCACTTTTGTCCTCAATCTCAGTTATTAAATGATGCATATACCCTTTGGCCAGGATCTCCAAAATTTAAAATATCTTCAACAGTTCAATGATACTTATACCCTTAGTTTACCAACGAAATACCTCTAATACCCTTTGACTCTCTTATCGAAAGTCTAAACTACCTCGACTCTCCTTCTCAGCGCTGCACATTTTATCTTCTACACTCAAAACCCTAGAATGAATCTTCGAACTTGATGCTACTTCGCACTCAAAATCGGAACAAATCCTAGATTTGATACCAACTATTGTTTTGCACTCGAGATTTTGAAGGCCTCATGCACTTGTTTCAGCATTGTAAGCATCGTTTGATTTTGTTGTTTTCATTAAAATAAAGCATAAACTTTTCTTGTCGAAGTGAAAGCAATAGTTTATTATTTAATACTTGAAATTTAGTTCTTTTTTGCGATAAAGTATTTGTCATTTCTTTGTTTATTGGTTTTTCTTTTTTCTTGAAGTGGCCCCGCATAGTCGTCGTCTTTCCCTTTGTTGGTGGTCCATAAATTTTTTTTGGGTTTCTTTATATGAAGTGGTCTCGAATGTTGGGTCTTGCGGTCTGCGTTTGAATTTTCTCACATGTCTTGTGTTAGATTTATTTACTATAATGTCCATTACATTGTGTGTACAAAATAACAAAATAATCTACTATAATTAGCCTTTATTTAGTGGTCCCAAATATCAGCAATTTGTTGAAAAAATTGAGGTTCTGGTTTGAAATTTTTTTATTGTCTTGTGTTGGATTTAGTAGTCCCGAATGTTGGCAATTGTATTTAATTATAGAATAGTTATACTTTAAAATAATGGCAGTTGTATTTAGTTCTGCCTCTAATGGAGAATTGAAAGAAATAAAAGCACTTCTTCTGATTTTCTTTTGCATGGGCTGCCCTAGTTGGCATTAGAGTAGAGGAAGATTCACTAGCATTAATGTTATCATTTTGTTCTCATTTTCTTGTTGTTAGAAATAAAATTAAACGTTTGATACTTCCACAAATACTTTATGTATCCTTAATAGCATATACATAGAAAATAAAAAATAGTATGCAATGAAGACAAGTTTAATTCTGAGCTATGTTGTGTCTCATGTAAATACATGGGGTTGAACATAGATAGTGCAAAAATAGACTATCATTGTCATAAGACATTAGTACAAAAATTGAAGATATGTTTACTTATCAAAAAAGACTTTAGTACAAAAATGGACTATTCTTGTCATAAGACTTTGTATGCTTGAAATAAGGGATTTTGTATCTCTCTCTCTCTCTCTCTCTCTCTCTCTCTCTCTCTCTCTCTCTCTCTCTCTCTCTCTCTCTCTCGTTTTTCTTTTTTCACATCATATTATTTTCCTTTTCTATTTTGTTACTTAGTTACTGTACATTTACACTAGGTTTTTTTTGCCTCTACTCTATTCTTTCGGCAAGTCTCATTGATCATAGGAGTAATAAAGCTTTAAAAACTTTTATGAATTCATATAACTAACACACACATATATACACACACGCTTTTATGACCATGCACAATTATTATAAGTCAATGTGAATATCCTATCCTATCCTATACAATTACTCATGAACAAGTACTCATAATGTTTGTATGTTTGATGTGTAGGGACCAGCAATCCACATAGATAATGGCAAACAACAATGTCATTTTTAGGGTTCACTTTTTTGGAAGGCAAGTTTGATAGACAGTACAAGTGCATTTACATTGGTGGGGATATAGGATTGTATGATGAGGCATATGATCTAGATAGGCTATCTTTTTTTGAAGTCGAAAGAATAGTTAAGAAATTTGAATACCAACCACGTGACCTGATTTACTATCGTGAACTTGATAAAGAATTAGATTATAGGTTGGTTCTTATAACATCTGATGATGATGTCATCAGAATGGCTAAGGTCTTTCTAGGCTAGAAACTTGTAGTGTTCTATACGGTGTCTTTTGCAAATGCTGTTGATGAAGTAGACCCAAATGTGGGTGAGGTTGAGGAGGATGAGGATAGTGATGAAGAGGAAAGGAGGAAGGTTATAAATGACCTATATTGGCAGTCCACTCCAAGTAGTTCGCGAAGAAGTGTACCCACTAGCACTACAACCGAGTTGAGCTTTAATGATGTAAATATATACCCAAAATATATATTTATATAAAATGGCATTGCCAACCGAGTTCATAATTTTCCTAACTTTGTTTGTTTTATGTTGCAGATTCCCTTCTAGCCAAGTGCATGTGATTTATAGCCTACGTAATCACCAATACCTACACAAGAGGTAACCGACCAATACTTTCTTACTCAACCTCTAAGTTTGTATGAGTTATTATCGATTCTGACTGTTTCCTTTCCTTATCAGTGCATGCATACTGCAGAAGAAAATATTTCATAGCCCACAAAGGGACAAGCATCTACTACTGTTGGTGTAGGTATCAGTAACATTTGTTATTACTTATAATAATTGTGTTTTTTTTTTTTTTTTTCTAATGACTATCTTGCATATGCAGCCTGCTTCTAGCGAAAGGATTAAGACAACATCAGTATGAAGCAAAAAGTTTGTGCTAGAGACAGTTAAGGGTAAGGGCATGCATACATCAATAGGGAACAAGTTTGTGCCAAAGGCAGTTAGGGATAAGGGCATGCATACTTCATCATGTAATGTTGCTGCTATGGGTGCTCAGCCTTCTCATGCTGCTACCGTAAGTAAATATAAAAATGTAACATGTAGTTTATTTGTGTTTTGATGTTTAACTCATCTATATACTCATTAACTCATCCATGTATTGCACAGAAAAGTAACTCCACAACTGTTGGTGCAAGACAGAAGACTTTGGAACTTAAATCTGAAAGTGTAAGACTTATTAGGAGATCTAGTAGGTTGTTAGCTACGTTTAAGGAAGCCAATCCTAATATAGAGGTACCAACGATTGATTTTACTTGTGATGATGGTGAACTAGCAAGGACAGGAGGAATAGTGCTTGGTAAACCAGCAAAGGCAGCAAGAATAGTGATTAGTGAACCAGCAAGGACAGCAGAAATAGTGATTGGTGAACCAGCAAGGACGTCAGAAAGAGTGATTGTACCAACGGTGGAGAAAGGAATCCAACGAATGGAAGGAACAAAGAAAGGGAAAATACCTGCATGACAACCTTGATATGAAATAATTTCTTTTTTAGTTTGCTACTGAAAAATTTATGAAGGGACAATTTGATTGCTTTGTTGGAAATATGGTTTGTGTTGGTTGTGTGTTATGAAAGAACAATTTGTTTGGTTTGTTGGAAATCTCCTCAAACATTTTGTTTTATTTTTGGGTTGGTTGGTTTGTTGGAAATATTGTTGTTTATGTATGTTGATAAATGTTGATGTGGTGTTTGTTTAGATTGTTGATGTTGATGTGGAAATATTGGGGGATTGTTAATTAACTTGTTGAGAATATTGTTTATGTTGGTTTGATGTAGATGTGGTGCTTGTTTATGATAATCTTGTTTAGGTGTATTAAGAAAGAACAACTTATTTGGTTTGTTGGAAATCTCCTCAAACTATTGTTTATGACTTGGGATTATTATAGGGTTGTATGTGGTGATTTGAGATTGTTGATTGTGATTTGAATGTGGTGAGAATGAAGGAAGGTAAAGAGATTGATAGAGTGAGTTCTATGTTAATGATAACAACTTGCTGTTTCTACAGGGAATAAGATATCGCGATATAATACTACCATCAATTTGTATGCAACAACGGAAGTTTATGCCATTTAATAATAAATTGGGGTAATTACCATTTCTTTCCATGATCTACCTGTCATTGTCAATATACCACCATGAACTGATAACTTCACCAAAAAAGAGCATTGAACTAACATTTGCTACCAATCAAAGTTCAATGTTAATTAATGCTACCAACTTGCTGTTTCATATAGTAACAACATGCTCCATAAACATCCAAGTTAGAGAATGATATAGAACACCATAGTCTATTTAAATAGAACATCATCTCTATTAAGCTAATAAATACATTAGTCATTACAAATTTAAGCTAATGTATGTAGAACGCCATAGCCCGTAAAGCTAATACATTAGTTATTACAAATTTAAGAACATAATTCACTTTTTCATGGTAGTTGTTTGTAGGACAAATGTTAATTACATGCACCATAATAATTGCCCCAAAACACTGCTACAAAGACCCCTAAAAAAAAAAAAAAAAATGCCAAAAGTTGACTATTTGTATTTGAAAGTCTAATATCGAATTGCTTCAATTTCTAACTTGACCTTCAATTTTGTAACCTTTTTGTTCAGCATTGTGTCCATGTGTTGTAAACAACCCAACACTTGTTTAGCATGGTTGCACATGTCAATATCTTTTCGTTGAAAGAATCTTCATGACCGACCGATCTATTCAAATTAGAGGTCATATAAACAAGGGTTAGTTTATCAGCTTCGAAAAAAATTCAAACACATGACAAGTAGTTCCAAGCAGCTTTCTAGATAATTTAAACACTTCAAGTTATTCGGGGTTTTTTTTTTTTTTTTTTTTTTTTTTTTTTTTTTTTTTTTTTGTGTGTGTGTGTGTGTGTTCTTTTGTCTAAATTAGTAGTCAAGTTGGATGGAAAAATATGTAAAAAAAAAAAAAAAAAATAGCACATCAACTTTTATTAAGATTCGAATTGCACCAATTTAGAGAGTAAGTGACACACATATGATAGTTTATGTGTGTCACTGGTAAAATATAGAGCTGTATTTTGAGCATGTGGCAGTAACATTTTTGTACATTGATTAACATGTATACGTTATATGAAAATATTAGTGTTGCTATAATGGGATAAGAGTTATTATGATAAGGTGTTTTTGCAAATAATGATTGCAATGGAAAGTCATAGAATATTACTCTGCGATTGAAAATGTTATCAAATACTAGCAACTACATGTAATATTAGCAATGCAAACTTCTTAAATTCTTCTTCTTCTTCTTCTTCTTCTTCTTCTTCTTCTTTTTTTTTTTTTTTTTTTGTTATAATAATGTAGATTCATTATATTTGAAAAAAGAAAAAAATTATGTGGCTTTAGGCAACGATTATTGATGGAGCTTTTAAAGACTTTCATTTGTATATATACAAGTACTCGTAAATAACAAATATCTTCACCAATTATCACCTCGGGTAAAACTCCAAATTCGGAGTTTGGAGATGGGGTCTCAATATCACTTATGTTGGTGGAGATCTTTGTGTACAAAAATTAACAGTAAAGATTGCCTAAAAATAACTCAAAATTAATAGTACATATTTTTCATGCATTATTCTATATTTTACCAAAAACAACTCAACTTCAATAAACCTAAAAACAGCTCTATATTTTACCAATCTTCTTTCCATGCATTGTTATTCTTCTTCTTCTTCTTCCAAAAAAAAAAAAATGAAAAACCCAAAAACAGTTTAAATTCAGTAAACCCAATGAGACCCCTTCAAGAAGCATCTTTTCAGTTTTTCCAAATTTCTCAAGTGAAACCTCATTAACCAAAAATATTGACCCATTATGTTCTCAATCGAAGATCTAAACTTTCAAACCCAAAAAAAAGTTACCCACTATCTACAAAATAGAAGAGAAGAAAAGAGAACAGTCCGAAATTTACAAATCTATGAAGAAATGCTTACATCATAATTAACACAACCCCAAAACAACTGTTCGAAATTTTTCTTAGTGAAGGAAGTCTTCAAACATGCAGGTACTCCACAACACATGGGTTTCCCAGATGTTGCTTCGCTCTTTAGTACTGAACACGCCATTTTTGCTAGGGAGAAAGTTGACTCCTTCTAGGGCTCTTCGAATTTTGCCGTTTGAAGTTGAAATGGAAGATAAGAGTCGAAAAATGACTCTTATTATCTTCTTCTTTTCTTTTCTTTTTTCTTTTTTTTTTTTTTTTTCTTCTTCTTTTTGATGGTTTCAGAATCCTTTAACAGGGCAAAAGTGGGAGAAAAAAAAATGGTTAAACGGCATGTGAAAGGCACATGTGATGGGTTGACTGTCCGATTTAATGACATTGATTGATGAAAGAGGGGTAGCGGTATGAAAATAGTAGTTTTATGCTCTCTTTTGATGATGGTGTAATTCATTGTGGCATGTTGGCAATGACCGATAGTTGATGAGAAAAAATGTAATTACCTTTTTATATTATATCGATTACTTATTTTTAAGATGATTAATTGACATGGTATTTTACTTAAATCAATATATGTATATATGGTGGTCCAATTATATGGAGATGCCAATTATAGATGGAGATAAAAGTATGACAAAAATTTCTTCTGGGTTGAAAGAATATATACATGCATCATGTTCATACAAATCATATGGTTCGTTAATTCGTTCTTTCACATGGTATACTATCAACTCTTGTCAACTTTTCACTTTTCAATTGATTGTGATGGATATCATCAATGGAAATTAAGTAGTGGAAAAACTTGTAAGATTACTTTTACCACAAATCTTACCTCCCACTACTTGTCATGTTATGCAGAAAAACTCCACCGACCATAGAAAACCCTACATCAACCATCAATTCTTCTGTCTATCCTAATCTCTATCTTTCTCATAAAAGAAAGTTTTGGATGTGGGGGCCTCTGGCATCATATGTCATTATGTTCTTTCTTTTACTTTGACTATGCCTTTGCCTTATAAACACAGCTTTTAAGGTTAACATATTAAACATAATTAATTCTAGTTTTGTCGAATAAGATTATTGAGCAGCAAGCAAATGACCTTTATATGTTTTCGTGTTGAGTTTGGGTCGTTTTGTAATATGAGTATATAACTATAAATGTTAATTTTAATGTAATTCATTAAATGAGCTCTTAACCCTAATCCGATAATTTCATGTTGAGTTCGTGTCACGTAAAAAATTGTTAATCCTAAATGTCGCATGTTGAATTCACAGATTGTATAAAAAATTACTAGTCTGGCCGAATGGTGTATAAGGTGACATAGTATTTAAAAAAAAATTTAAAAAAATGACTCGACAATATATTCACTATGTGATAAAATAAATTTCAGAATTTTGAGTGGAAGAGAAGCCGGTTCCTTATACTTTAGAGGCATTTTAATTTGTTATTTTTGTCCAACAAAAAGTGAAATGAATATATACCATCAGTAAATGATCCGTATCTAGTCCATAAAATGGATCCCTTCAATTTCACATCAATTGGAGGATCTGATCATATTGGATTATTTTGTGCATTAATTAATTAATTATTTGCATATAGTTATTGATTTAGATCGAAGAAGTGACTACTTATGAATGTGACCCGTATCATATGTGTATGACTGATTGTCATACTCCATCAACGTTCAATATCTGGTGCATTAATCAAAGGGAGAAAAACGAAAGGTAACGAGGCATCAAAAATGTATATTCTGCTTATCTCCTAAGATTTCTCTTGTAATATATATATATACATATATTAAAAAATTCATTTTTTACAAATACAGTCATGTTGTATCCCACATTATATAAGAAAAAATAAGAAAAATGAGTAATTAATATCCAAATAGACCTAAGTTCATTAGCCTAAGATTTTGGGCTAGAGTGGTTTCTAAATAATGTATTAATTCTTGGTGGATTATGATTCTTTCTTCCTAACAATAGGTATCAGAGTCAAGTTAGCTTTCGCTTAAATGAGTGTTTTGGTGTTTGACGCGTTTGATTTGACTTTGCTAAAGAGTGTAGATAGATGGCTCTTGGAGCAAATTAAGTTGTGTTATGTGGCCTGCAATTGATGCATTTCTAGTGCGCCAGGAGAATTGAGTTAATGTAGAAAAGACTCACATGTGAATGAGATATTTGTTGCGAGTGCATGTGTAGTTGTGTACCATTGAGAAAAAAAAATAATAAGGTGAGTAGTTAATATATCGATCTAAATAGACCAAAGCTTATTAGTTAAGCTTTTTGAATAGATTAGTATCCAAATATGGATATTAATTAATGTACTCTTTGTGAACTTCCTAGATGATTCTCTTCAAAACAAGTCTTAAGTTCGAATTTTATCTCTATTTCAATTAAAATAATTCACTGTTACTTGATTTTTTACGTAAAAAAAAAAATAATAATATTAAAATATTAAATAATATTTTAAGATAAAGTCCACATACTCTCCTTAAACTACCACTCAATTGACAAAGTCCTTTTCAAACTACAAAAAATTGTTAGCGTTCCCCCCAATGACGACAAATATACCCTTAATAAAATGAAAAAATACTATAAATTCAAAAAATTCTAATGTCATTTTTGTCTTTTCGTTGGCCCTGGAGGGGACATTATCAATTTTCTAATAGTTTGGAGAAACATTATCTTAATTAAAAGTTTGTGATAGACATTATCAATTAAGTGATAATTTAAAGGAGTATATGATTTTTTTTTTTATTAATTTAAACTTTTAAAATAAATGGTGAAGTAGCTCCTCTTTACTTGAAAAAAAGAAAAAAGAAAAAAAGAGGCAATTCCAACCAGCCCAAAATGATACACATTTTAGACATGCACAGATGTCAGCATGCTGCACGGGGACACACTCATGGCACTTGACACACGTTGTTAGGTTGGTCAATGCCTAGCTAGACTTGGCTAGTCACATGAACCTTGCTCCCAAAAAGTTGCTTTTCACACGACAAGATATTGTAACAATTAATTATTAAATTTTAATGATAAATGGCAAAGTGGTATACTTGATGGACATAGTTGTTTTTTTTGACATAATTGTGAATGGCAATCCGTCATGGGTTTTTCATTTGTCTTTTTCTTTTTTCTTTCCTATCTTTTTTTTGCTTTTCTATTTTTCATTTTTTTTTAAAAAAAAAATAAAATTTGTGGGTCAAAGAACCATACTATACGGGACTTAAACTGCAACATGTATTCAATTTCCTAATAAGGTTGTTATAGCTCACGAGGGAGTAAGCTCTCTTAGGTAGGGATTTTTAGTAATTTTATTGGTTAAAATATTAATAATTTAAACAGTAAGTATGATAAAAATTTTATAAGATTTATTTATTCCAGCAAGTTTTGAACAAACAGAAATCTGATTATTTCTCTTCTAAATGGTTAAAGAAAAAATATTTTAAATGGAATAATTTTACTTGATCCGAATCCTGTTAAGTGCTACTTTCTTTTTAGGGCCAGTTACTTATGCATAACCCGTATTTTAAGGCTCTATTCTTCAGTGGCGCTGGGATAGGGCACGAGATTAATTTAGGAATCCTGACTGTACTTTTATGCTCGACTACGCTACCACTGTATGTGGACTGTGGGTTAGCATATTTCGAGGTACTGTTTGACTCTAGCTGATCTAGGATACCTATATTTAAAAAATAAAAAGAGAAAGTAAATTTTAACAAAACATTTGCTGAATCAAATGTAAATCCTTCATATTTTATAGAAATTTACCGTCCGAATTTCTAATAAACCAAAAGGAAAATTGCGGGAAATCATAATCCCAGATCTGTTATGTCAATTTCAAGTTTAGGGTTTTATCCAAAAATATAAGATTTAGCAGAATAAATTTGTGTCCTTTTCCACCCCCATAATTAAAATGGGACAACTTCTGGCCCGAATGACATACATATGCTTAGAAAAGGATGGACTTCACGTGAAACCCTCGTGGTTTGAACTAAATGATTACAACCCACAAGCAAAACTCCATGGAAAATGTCACACCACCAGAAATGAAAGGCAATCGGTCAAAGGTACGAAGAAAGAAAGAATATAATCGAAAAAAGAAATCATTGTATTACAGCTCATCACATAATTTTTTTACAATTTTAATAATTTGTTTTTTCAAATTAATAATTAAACCTATTTTCTTATTTGTCTGTTCTAAATATTAAATAGTTAATTTTAAAAAAAAGTTATTAGAGCTGTATAAAAGTTGTAAGCGTATTGTATCTCAATCGAAAAATATACAAAACACAATAACTAGTCCTGTTTGAGTCTGACAAGCATCTACTCTTTGCTGTAGATCGATGTAGGAAGCGTTTGCTGTTGCAATTTTGTAAATAAAAAAAAATGTAATTTTAAATCAAATTGTAAAAAATAAATTGTTAGATAATTATATTTTAAAAAAATTGTGATTTAAAAATGTAGAAAATCCTTCAAATAGCAAGCATGTAAGTGATTTTTTTTTAAAAAAAAAAAATACAGAATTTTAAAGGTTAATCTGTAATTTTAAACACGGAACTATAATTCTGTCAAATACTTAACTGCGTTTTTAAAAATTACTTTCAAATCGTACATTTTAAATTTACTATTTTTAAATCGTATTTTTTAAAATCGTAATTCTAAACTAGTAGTAAACTTGGCCCAAATAAGGAGCGGAAATCTCCCCTTTTTTTTTTTTTTTTTTTAAAAAAAAAAAAAAAAAAAAAAAAAAAAAAAAAAAAAAAAAATCTCAGGAAATGGGATTTCTCTCTATGTCTACGTGTTGTGTATACGAAAGCGGCGCACAGGTCCCCCGCTTCCCATGTGGAGAGCTTAAGGAAGTGGAGCTTACACGTCCTTAATTGCTTTTGGTCTGGGTGAGAGAGAGAGAGAGAAACATCATCTGCAGGTCCCGAATCTGTGGACGATGACGAACTGCATGATGTATACTTACTAGTATTTAATTATATATACTTTCTGTAGAACCTCTTTGAGTCTTTGTGCCTCAAAAAACCAAAAAAAAAACAAAAGTCAAGACACCATTTTTTATAATGTTAAGTTGGATTTGAATTAATAACACTAATGCTCGATCTGTCTGATAAAGTTATATATATATATACTTACACCCCTTATAAGTATTGTTTTCACATGATGTGCACCTCTTTTCCTCTAATAATGAACTTGTTTAGTAGTTGCAAAAGGAAGGTTGTTGTTGAAGTCGTTATGACAACTAATCGACTACGCGAAGACGATGCTTAATAGTCTATATGCAATCCAGGTATGAGAGACACGCTAAAAGAAAGCAAACATGGCGATTCAACGTTTAGCGGAAGCACGGTAGTTCAACAATCCTTAAAGACAGGGACGGAGCCATAAATTCTTATAGACAAGGGTCAGAAGCCAAAAAAATTTATTGGTAAGGATAAGTATGATAATTTTTTTTTTTGTTTTTTACCTTTTAATTTCTTTTTCTTTTCTTTTTTTTTATTCTTTTATGGAATTGAGGGGGGGGACCTTGGCCTATACCGGCCGTCCCTGCTTAAAGTTTATAGTTTATAATGAAGATACGAAATTGTGTCAAAATAATAATAATTGTAATAATGAAGTTGATTATTAATTAATCTTGTTAATTACCCTAGCTACTTGGTTTTCGAGTTTTGAAAAAGAGGAGCGAGAGGGGGTGTGGAGTGGCCACTTACTTCTCAGTTGGATGATGGGAATTAGCAACTTTGTTTCAAGGATAAGGAAAAATAGAACCTTATAAATCGACAGAAGCCTCTGTATTCTTCTTAATTACTAGGTCTAGGCACGTAGTGGACATTGACGACACGCAGATCAATTGAATTATTCAAATAGAAAGAACAAAATGTGCCTTGCTTATATATATATATATATGGTCGGTCAAATATTAATATATTTTGAAAACTCACCCACGTACCTAACATTAGGGGCCAATTTTACAACATACATCGTGCCAAGACTACCATTAATGTATTATCATGCATGCTAAAAAATTGATTACCATTTCTTTGAATAATCGTGGGCTGGGGTCGTTGGATAATATAGTTAAACTTAATTAATGTTCTATATTGATCACTTTAAGAATGAGAAAATGATGAGTCAAAGCATGCAGCTTCATCTTCTAACAAGTGGGGATATAAGTTTCGTACATTTTTTATTATTATTTTTTAAGGTTCATAGGATGTTGTAACTGGTGGAAGTGTCTTGAACTCTAAGCTGATCAAGTGAAGGAATTGAAATGCAGAAAAGATTCTTCCATTTGATCACTCGATTATATTGAACAGAATAATTGCATGGCAGTCTTGAAAATTTCCAACCATTGATTCGTAAAAGAGAAGAAATGATCAAACTAGTGAGAGTAATTAAGCTCACTAGTGGCTATATATGCTTCAATAGTGGTGGGCCTGGTGGCTTATATGTCTTGGTTAATTCAATTATCCCGAATAAACTCACTAACAGTAGTTTTTGGGATGGCATGAGTACTCCTGGGGATTGCTCTTGGTCTTTGAGGAAGATTTTGACTCTTAGTGAGTTTATTCGGGATAAGGTGTCTTGGTTGATGAACCCTAGTTGCGTTTTCCCGATTAAGCGGGCTTAATTGGGAGATCTTATGGGACTGCATCTCTGAGGTGTTCTGGACAAGCTAGGGTGGCATGGTAATATTATTTTTCGCCACTCTTTTATTTGATGGTTTGCAATTAGAAGAATCCCAAGACAGATTGGTTGCTACTGGCTTACTTCAAGAGATGAAAAATGTGTTTTCTTGAGTTGGGCGGGAAGAATATTACTGACCATCTATTTGTTTGCTAGCCATTCTCAACCACAATTAATGGAACATTTAAGATTGCGATTTCGTAAACAATAAGTGCGATTTTAAACCAAATAGCAAAACATAAATCGTTTGAGAACTGCGTTTTTAAAAATTACGATTTGAAAACGCAGAAAATCTGCTTTTCAAATCGCAGGTAAGATGGTGCTTTTTTGAAAACTGCGATTTTGCCAAACGCTTAACGGCGTTTTTAAAAATCACTTTTTTCAAATCGCACATTTTAAAATCGTGATTTTAAATCGTACTTTTTAAAATTGCAAACCCAGACGGATCCTAATTAACATTTAAGGTTGAAATGAAAAATTAAACCATGTTTTACCTTGTGAAGATCGAGTTTCAAAAAACTTAATCACTTCTTCCAAGTATCTGGATGAATTTACCATCAACCCTATAAAAACAAAACAAAGAGATTTTAGTGAAAATTAAGTTCAAAAAAGAAGAAAGAACATATAATTAGTTCTAGTGTTACCAACACAAAGTTGGGAATACCAAATAGAATTATTGACAGCAAACATAGAAACATGCATTAATAAAGTATATTGCATTATCATATAGTACACAACACAATCCCAATCATATAAAAAAAAAGACAACATATCATGAACAACATTTTAGTTGTCGCTGATCATATATATGAGATTTGTCGTCGTTGATATGCATACCATATTTGAAGGTACATTTTAGATCGCATATAAGCAACGACTGTATTTTTTTTTTTGAAGGGATAACCTATGACCGTTGGGTTGTCGCTGATATGCTTATATTTGCAACGACTAATGTCTTCCTTGATTTGCTTATCATATTTTAGTGTTTATTTTAGACAGCATATTAGCGACGACTAGCCTATTGTTGCGAATGTACGTAACTTCCATATATATCTTTTTTTAAGATGTCATATTCGTGAAGACAAGTGATCACTATTATATTTTATTTAGCGATGACAAATGTCATCGCGGATAGGAACCAAGTCATCACTAATTGCTTCCTACAACATTTTGTGTGCGAAAAAAAACTCCGCTTCCATACTAGCTAGCAACGACGTAGTAGCAACAACCATAGTATCGTTGTGAATAATAAATATTTTTGTAGTGTTACCGACGACTCAAAAGTTTGTAACCGACATCGATCCACTAGTAAAAGACGACTTTTGGGTTGTCGTCAATAAATTGGTCGCTAATGATCAAATTTCTTATAGTGTATGTTTTGGCAAACCAATAAATATTAATTAATTAGTAAATGAGTATCGAAAAAGAGAACTGCAACATAAGCTTTGCACTAAAGTGCGTTTGTGGGTTATGCTTGTCTTGCACTTTCTCACTCTCCCGTTTGTGTAATTCTCATATATATATATATATATTGCTTGTACATATTTGCTTAAAAAAGAAGAAGACTACAACAAAGTTTGGTATCTTTCCCTGCAACTGTGAGTAATGGACATTAATTTTGTGCTTTTCGGTTGCCTCAGAATTGAAAATTGAAATATAAAAAGAATTAAGGTGCGCTTAGAGGACACTTGATCAAAAGTGTATAGCGATAGGAGAGCCGAGAGGCCGGTTGCATTGATATATATATATATATATATTAATTATACATTATTCCTTTTGTTTTTATTGTTATTCATTGTGTCAACTTTATATTATTATACATCTTTTTTGGCAAACCATGAGATCACAATTGAGTTTCAACATTTGTTATTCATTCTATGTTGCAAAGCCGAAAAAAGAAAACCTAGTCGGGTTTTCAAGAGGCAAACGGGTGGATGATTGAGCTAAAGAGTGCATTTGGCATTGTGATTTCGTAGGAAAAAAAGTACAATTTGAAAGCAAATCGCAAAAAAAAAAAAAAAAATCTTTTGGAATTGCGATTTGAAAACACGGAAATTTATTTTTTCAAATCCCAGGCAAAGAGATTTTTTTTTTTTAAAACGCATAATTTTAATGATTAAACTATGATTTTAAATGCCAAACTGCAATTTTACCAAATGCTTAATTGCGTTTTGAAAAATCACGTTTTTAAATCAAAATTTTTGAAATTGTAAATCCAAACAGACCCTAAATAAATCTCAAAGGAAAGATATTGAGAAGCATGCGTACATCAATATATATATATATATATATATATATTAAAAAAAAATGAAATAATGTGAAACAGAGTCGGTAAAGATCACTAAATCATATAAGTAACTAAGAATAAATTAAATTGTATGGAGATATATAAAAAATATATAAGAGATGTATGTATATAATTTCTTATGACTTAACGATTCTAAAGAATCGTAAAATATTGGTTTCTTGTCAAAGCTCTCATTTTCAATTAAACCATTACTCATTTTTCATAGTCTTACTGCATGGTGACATAAAAAGCATTTTTTTTTTTTTATTGTTAATTAACCAGTACGATCACCTGCAATCCTCGAGCTCATTCAGGATTGGGATTTCCTTCAATCTCTATGCACGGATTGCAGGCAAAAAAAGTTCGGTAATTATTCGTGAATTAAAGATTGAGCTTCGATGAGGCTCATTTCTCCGAACAAGTATTGTTTGAACAATCCGGGCATCTATTCGAACAAATAAAACCTTACATATTCAAGTAGATAGACTCCATCAAAAGCTTTTCATAATTGCCTGCTTAATTACCGGGAATCCCGATCGGTCTATGTGCAATACATCTAGCAATTAATAGTTGAATTAAGATCTTTTACAATTATTTGTACGAATTTGAGAGAATTTAAATAAGTGATTGTGAGAAACCACTTATAAAACTCATATGACCGGACAGAGAAATGACTCTTGCACAACAGTTGTGCAGGAGTGTAGACTGTAGACACATGGGTGGAACCCACCACTTAGGTCTCACCCCATGTGTCTACAATTAATTATGCACAACTGTTGTACAAGAATCACTGTTTGACCGGATAATAGGTATAATTAGGTACATGGCAGCTGTTTGAGGTGCCAAGTTGCAATCCAATGACCTTGGAGGGCACATGTCTACGTGCAAATACAAACGTTAAATGTGCTTCTGGCTTGATAATTTTCAGCCACGTATTCCGGTTGGAAAATGTACGTACCAACTTGTTGGCAATAAATAAATACATTACGTTGACATGGATATATATCCTTACTAATTAACACAGAATATCCATATTGTTTCAAAACCCTGCTTGGATGGGCATGCATGATGATCAGCTATGACCATGTGTAAAGAGGAGAGGACTCTCCTCTCGTGGTTCCATCTATCATGCATGTACGTTCTATGATCTTCTGCTTTGAAAATTTAGTAGGCCAGACATATGACATATACATAAGATCGATCAGCTAGCATTGCTGCATGTCCAAGATTGTGGGTATGATGTTTGATATATATTCGCATTTTGACTTTATTAGTTTAAAGTGTTGTAGTTTATTAAGGCATCAATTAAAATAGCTTGGCCGGGCGATTTAAATTTATCATTTTCCATCTCTTTAAACTCTTAATTAAGAGAAGTGATCAATTAAATTAAAGC
Organism: Alnus glutinosa; assembly: GCF_958979055.1. Classification (NCBI taxonomy): domain Eukaryota; kingdom Viridiplantae; phylum Streptophyta; class Magnoliopsida; order Fagales; family Betulaceae; genus Alnus; species Alnus glutinosa. The sequence continues at coordinate 27,006,184 of NC_084890.1, read as the reverse complement.
TGCTCTCACATCTAATAACAGACACATGCGTCATTATATATATGTCATGGAAATAGAATTTTATCTGTATATTCTTAATAATAATATGAGAGTAGTACTGATTTGAGTGCAAAATTTAAAAATATATAATGTTATATATTTTTATGAGATTAAATGTGAGGAAATCTAATCCAAGAGCCAAACTTAAACTTATATATATATTTTGAAATCATGTTTGTTTGTGATCAATGCGTAATTCTATTTCTCTATGAGAGCTATTGACAATATGTTCATATTGGAAAGATGATTAGTCCATATAAAGTGAATAAATTATAAAAGAATTCCTAAATACAAAGTTTTATATTGGTTTATTAATTGAAATTGAGTTTTATAAATGATATTTATAAAAAGCTCTAATTATAATTTGACTAGTTCTTTTAAAATGATGAAACATATATAATTAACATTTTCTTTGTATGTGTCGATACAAATAGTATCAGATCAATCTAATAACCCTAGCTATGTGGTGCTAAGCATGCACGGTATAACTGTTATACCATGTTAAGCCAATCTATTCAGCACGACTTAATGTTTTCCACACTACAAAAATACCACCACGTACCTTTAATTTCATGGCTATAAGCTCATGCATCAGTAATATATATATATATATATATATATATATATCACCAGGAATATAATAAAATATTTGAGCTGGTAAAATTAAAGCTGGCACCCCCAACAACAGTTAAGGTTACAGCACTGATTTCCATGCGCCATTTTTTAGAAATTCTGCATCTTGTGGGGCATGGCATGAATGGAAGGAAGAAGAATAGAAAAAAGCAAAAAGGACTCCGATCGGCCTAGTAACTTGGAGTATCGTATCAATCAATCATCTCCTTTATTGAAAGCAAAGAAATTACAGGGTGGCGCCGACAAAAGAATGAACGTGCAGTTTTGGCCCTTGGAGCAGTGGCGGGGACCAAGAAAATCCGGCCGGAGACTTGAGAAGAAGGGTGTCATGAAAATTTGGTTTGCCCCTTGGAGCAAAGGTAGGGGCCAAGCAAAATATTCTTACATCGAAAAACAAAAGGGTCTGACCACTCATTGCTCTGAACTTCTCACCGGCCGTCATTGTCCTCTTTTCTTTCTATTTTTGTTTATTTATTTGTTTATTATTATTATTATTATTATACATTCGCTTCTTCTAGCATAGACAAGTATCAATGTATCATCATCGTCGTCGTCATACATCAGCTATATATTTCGGCCATGACCACACTGCACGTGCGCAGGTGAACTGCTATGTTGCAAACTAGAGCAGTAGTAAAACAGAATTTCTACCATTTTTCCTTTTAAAAAAAAAAAAAAAAAATAGAAAATTAAACCATTTTTTTTTTCTCTATACAAAAACACCATACAACAGCTTTTCTTTATCTTTCTCTATATATTAAAATAATATTTTTTCATCTTTTACTTTTTTTTTTCCTTTTTCCTTTAACTTTATTCCATAAATCTCTCTACATTTCAGCCTCCTCTGCAACTAAAATGATCCCCACCCATCGCAACTCCTCTCTTCTCCACCTGATCTCTCTCCCTCATGCACAGCCCACCTCCCAAATCAATCTAGAGCTCGGGGAGCGTCGAAATCTCCGACACAAAATCAAGAACCTCATCTGACATCGGTGTAATTGTAAAAGCTGAGATGTATTTGAAAATGACATTGAAAACGAAAACACATGTAAATTTAAGAATTCAATTGGAGGAAAACTTTAATCGCAGATGATGGATAAGTCTTTGTTTATTGATGAGAATCATGCTGCTACAATTCTTAGGACCTTTTTTTTTTTTTTTTTTTTTTTTTTTCCTTCTTGAGATGATTATGAACGTTTTTGAATTCTGTTGTCATTTCTCTCTCTCCAACGCAGAAACAAACCACCATGGAATCTCCAAGTCGTTGATGATCTTCCATGTGTCGTCAAAGACGATCCCGTGGTTGGGCTAGACCGCCCACGCAATGGTCCTCTGCTTCTTCTGGGCGAGATCTCCCATGCAGCAGTCTCGTGGTTCGCATTGAATTGCTGAAAAATCCTCTTCACTTTCTTCAATTTGCTACTTCTCGTCGCCATTTTTGCCCCTTTCAAGCGACGAAACCAAACATTCTCAGGTCGTCTTTTGTTTGTGGATTTTGTTGTTCTTCTCGACGATTTTGTTGTTGCAACGGTTCCGGCCATACTTGGCCTCCCACCATGCCACTTCGGCTTTGGCTCATTGGCTACGCCCTGCAGTGATGAGGATAGAAGGGGATTTGATAAATTCTTGAGATTGAGGGCTGAGGGTGCGTGAAGGAGAGAGAGTCAGAGAGAGAGACCTTTTTTTTTTAATTATTAAAATAATGTATTGGAGTTAGCCTTAAAATAGGGCAACTGCTGTGGCTTTTTTTAAAAAAAAAAAACTTTTGTTTAATTAAGAGTAAATTTGTAATTTTAAAAATTTTACAGGGGCATAAGGGACATTTAACTTCTTTTCCATTTGATTTAATCATAAACTCTAGTGGTAGGGATGAAATTAAAAGGAACTAAAATATGAGAAACAGACATTGCAAATTTTAATAATTAGAGGTTATGATTGCAAAACTCGTAATATTTCAGAAAAATTATGTGAAGTGTTCGCTTAAACCAAATTAGAACCTCAACTAAATTTGTTATCAAGGTGGAAAATAAATATTTGAAAAATTCTACCTTGTAGAGTTCTTTTGTTATTCCTAGAACAAGAAAGAGCTTTAGCGCATACATATTATATATATATATGAAACTAAAATAATATTTGAAATAAAATCCAAGTTACTACAAGATTTTAATTTTTAATTTCTTTTTCAAAGTTTTCTCGGCAACCAAACAACAATTTAAAGAAACCATTTTTACTTATATTATTTATCAAAAAAAGGAAATCAAATACCAACAATTCTTGAAAGAGCTCAAATTTTAATTTTTTTTTTTTTTTTTTTTTTGAGTTCCACGTCTTTGTTTCCATACATGCATTTTATAATAGATTGAATTCAATGTTTATATATGTACTTCTTGTACATGTTAAATTACCAGTTGTCCTAACCAAGAGAGAAAGATGAATTTAATTATTTAAATTAATATTTAAAGTATAAATGTTTCAATTAGTACTAACTAATTCTTCCCCTAAATTTCCTTCTTAATTAGTACTCTGGGCATCCTACCAGATCGATTTTTAATTTTGATGCTCCAATTCTGATGCCCACAGGAAATAATTTCAATATAGGGTGACCCACCAGCGCCCCCATCTATCCTATTCCATATCCAATTAATAAAATTTCAAATAACTTAATTAATTATAATATGAATTGGATATCTCAAAAAGATCAATCATGTTGCTTTCATGCTAATAGCTACGTTTATCTTCTCAATATTTCTGGTTGGACCACCATATATATGTCATCGCCATATAAAGGAATGATGCAGAATATTATGCATCATCGACAGAGAAAGCATGGTGGTCCTATTCAGCAAGTTATAGGTGCCTCGATAATTGGGGTGAGTTTATGGGCTGCTCTTATTGGAGGTCTACGTCACTAGGGTTCTAATCGAAACGAGTTGAATTGAGTATATATTGAAAGTTCAAACTTGGTTTACTTAATTTTATTTCGTACACGAGTCGATCGAGCTCGAGTTTATCGCTAAGCTAAATAATCTAATCAAGCTTGATCGATTCATTTATTTTTAGGACAAACTTGAAATTGTTCACAAGCTATTCAATTAACTTATTTATTTCTTATATAAAGTAAAGTAAATAATATGATTGAGATTTTATCATTTGAGTTAATTAAATTCCATCTCAAATAATCAAATCTCGGGTCTATCTAAATGCTTTATAGTATGTATATAAATTTCATGCATATATCTATAAATACACACAAACACATTCATGTACGGGTACAATAATTCAAGATATATCAATCATATTAGGAAGAGAAATCTCTTTTATCTATTACAGTACTTAAGATGTTCTCATTATAATAGTAAAATAATACGATAACAATTATAATAAAAACAAATTTATATATGACTATGGCTCGTTTAATAATCTAGCCCAAATTTTCAATCAGCTCATTTATTAAATAAACCGAAACCGAATCAAATTTATTTGAGTTGAGTCTGAACCTGTTTGTGAGTTCATTTACAGCCTCAGCTGGATCGAAAGGAGCAACATGCGATGGCGCATCACCATGGGTGTATGCATTGTCTAATCCTCACGTAATCCAACAATTAATATTGAAAACTATTCATATGAGACGTATAAAAGATGAGAATATCATCATGATTCTTTTTCAATCTTATGCACATTTTCTTACTTAAAAATGAAGGAGTTTCCAAAAGATCTGAAAAATGAATTATTATGATCATATGGCCCATCATGATTCTTTTTCAATCAAAAAACGAAACACAAACGACAACAACAAAACATGAAAACAACAAAAAAGAAAGAAAAAGAAAAAAGAGGGGCAGGCAGAAGAACAACCACAGGAGAAAAATATCACATGTACATTTTATTATTTCAACGAAGACTTTGTGTTAAATAATTAGTTATTCATAAAGTTTAAATCAATAAAAAAAATAATTTAATCATTTAGTTAATATTCTAACCGTCGGCATTCAAATATTTGTCTAAGAAATTCTTATTTTTAAATTACCAATAATCTAAAAAGCTTAAGTTAATACGAAAGAGTTAATACTATAACAATTATAACCCGATGAATCTCATCAAAAGGATCTAAATTAAGTTTCCCACCAACCAATTAAAATCAACAACTGAAATATTTCGTTGACAAAGGACAGCAACTGAAGAATGATAACTAACAATGTGGGACATTTAATTACAATCTGGATTCCACATCATGTTATCGAATTAAGAAAAGCTTAACAAATATTAACCCGCACACTATAAGCATTTGAAAAAACAAAACAAACAAACTCGATCGTACACTAGCTAACATGTTGACCATTAATGCCAAAAAGTTGGGGAAAATTAAGAACACATCATATCAAAATATCTGCTGCCAAGTCAGTATATGCTGATTTGATTCCACGTTTCTTCCACATGGATAGATTTGAATGCACATTTACAAGGCATCCAATCATGCATGTGTGAAATTAGGATTGTCATCCTGGACGTACATGGAGACAAAATAACATTTTCACCAATCAATGCTTGTGATGATCACAACCAATTATAATAAGGAAAGCCCGACACCCTTTGATCCTTTAATTTCATCTCCTTTATCGGCATGGCAATGAGCAAACAATTATTATATTTGTGTGTTTTCAGATACCCTAGCATGTCCACATGCATGTATAAAGCGTACACATGCATGGCATTAAGTGCGAGCAGGACATGTTTAAGCATGTTTTTAGAAGAAACTCAAACAATTATTAGCTCTTCTTCTGGCTGAAAACTATTCAAATTTAAAAATATCTCCACTCTTCAACAGAGATATAATTGGTTCTTCAATAAAAGATTTTCCATTCATTTGTTCAGTGGTCCAAGTAGAGAAGATATATATATAGTGAGATTTTTTTTTTTTTTTTTTTTTAGAAACTTCACTTTTCTCTTTAATGTTTAGGTACTTTTGCAATCGTACCCTTAAACTTTAAATCGTGTTAATGTTTGGTTGCCATGTTTTAAAAGTTTTCAATGCCACCAGCCCCTACCGTTAGGATTTAAGAAAAAATTCTAACGGATCGGAGGATCGATGTCAAAATTAATCTCCAAACCCTTTTTTTTTTTTATTAATTTTTTAAAGAAGTAGTACAGAAGCCGAGGGTTAGCAAACCCTCGGGCATAGACCTATCTAACTTTTTTTCTTTTTCCTCTTTTTTTAAAAACTTTTTTTTTAATTAAGAGTAATTTTCTTAGTTTTACAAAAGTATAAGAGACATTTAACATGTTTACTGTATGATCTAACCCTAAACCTTAAATGCAGGGGTGGCATATTGCAAAGTTTTAAAACATGACGACCGAACCTTAACACTTCTTAAAATTTAAGAGTAAGATTGCAAAAGTTCCTAAACATCATGAGTATATAAATCTATCCCATTTTTTTTTTTAATCTCAGTTTCTCCACAAAGGCAGCATGCATGGTAACAAACTTGAAGTTAAAGCTGAGCTTCAATTATATGTCGTTCCTGTTGGAAATAATTTTGGATGGTGCACAAAGTTCTTATTGAAATAAAATAATATCAATATGAAAATTAACAATTAAATAAATAATTGTTAAACAAATAATTGATTGAAAAATTATTGTTGATACTAGACCAAATTGATCCGAAATAATAATAATAATAAAATAAATATTGTACAAGAGATTAAAATTAAATTAAGGAAAGATCTCACAATGCTATAGAATCACGCAAGAGCGTTGTCCTTAAAGGTTGATTCGTGCCTCCCGGAGTGTATAACTCGGTGTGATCGGATCTCTTGACACGCAACCTCCCAGGATTAGACTATAGCGTCTATCTTCGTTAAGGACACACTTCCAATAACAAAGATCAAATAGAACAACCCTTTGATCAAAGTGGATGGGAGACTTTAGAATATTTTTCTTGTAGAAAAGCTAATAATATAACAATAGCTTTATGGCTTAAAACCAAATTCACGTTGAAATATATGAATGCACACTAGAAAAATATATTAGAGGTTTTAGCCAAAGAAGAAGATTGATCTCAAATGCATTGGGAACTCAATTTATATAAACGATCAAAAAATGTTAGCACTATAGATTTTCTTTTAAGGCTCATGAATGACAAACGGTCATAAGACTCATAACTATTAACCGTTACAAATCAAAAGTAATAAACTTTAATAATGACAAAATGTTTGAAGATTAAAAAGCCATAAAAACAATTTTTAATAACCAACGGTTACAAAATAAAAACTCATAAATATATATTTTAATAAATCAATTTTTTTTTCTTTGTCATAAAACTCATGAATATATTTTAATACCAAATGGTAAAACATTTAAAGATGGCTAAAAATGAAATAATGTTTGTAACACACATATTACAACAGTTCCTGTTCAGCTAATGACACAAAAATGCTCCTGTCGTTTCTGGAAATTCGACATGCAGGAAAAATCGTCTAATTTCATTTATAAATATGATTAATCCAAGCTCGATTTGAACAGCAACAAACAGGCTAGCTAATCAGCTTTTATATATGGAGGAGCAGATCGATCGAATTGACTCCCAATTAAGCCCCACCCAATTAATAAAGTGTTAGCCCTTTGTCTCAGCCCTTATATCTCTAAAACACTAGCTGCTGTACAAGATATATATTAACAAAGTTCACTTATTTTCTTAACCCCCCACCACAAAAAAAAATTTAAAAAATAAAAATAAAACAAAAAGTGGGATTATTTTATGTGGCTATATAGCAAAAGATGAAGATAGTCAATAGATTATAGACACGATCGACATGATTAGCGTGCAAAAAGTTGAATGCAGCTTACTGATCGAACAAACAAACATACATGCGTCGGCAAACGACAATGATAGAAAAAGAAAAAGATAAGGAAAGGTAAAGAAACCATTTTCTGTAGTCGATCTGGATTGCAAATCAACACAACTGGGAGACAAGAGAAATCATATAAAATCGTCAAAAAAGAAGAGAAATATATCATACATTGGAGAGAACCTTTTACCAAGTCCATTTAGACTGGCCAGTTTGATTCTAAATGTCTTCCACATGGGTAAATTTGAATGCATATTCGGACGAAAAGAGAGACAAGTAAAATCTGCTAGGGATTTCTGTCTTGGATGCTAAAACATAAAGATCCACTTGAGCAAAAGAATCCTTGCTATATAAGCAACCATATATTTATTATGCTAACGTTCATGCACTTAATTCATTTAAAAAAAAAAAAAACATCCTTGATCCTCTGATCTTGCTTGCAGCAGTCAACGAGCATTGATCGACCAGCTACTTTTAAGTGTTCAAGGTGAAACACGTACACATGCACAACAGCTGAAAGCAACCGACAGGTTTATGCATGTTTTGAATAGAAACTGGAGATTGGATGAAAGGTTTTGGTAACCATTGTTTGGTGCAACGGGTGAAGTCCTTGCATAGGTTTGATTCTCCGAGTGTTGAACCTGATTTTTGGATGCCGAACCGGTGACCTGGCAGCGCTCTTGTAAATAAACAGATCGAGAAAATGGTCAACGAAAAACCGCCAGTCAAGGAGGACCAGGAATACTCCTATACTTAAGTCGGTAAAGTATTTGAGCTAAAGAATAATTGATAGAAAAATTTTGTGAGAAAGATGGTGATACTCTTCTAATGGGTGACGAAACTCAACACGTAAATTATTTAATTGAAATGTGGGATGAATTGTTGAGTTAAGGTTCGAATTCATGACCTTTCTATTGAGCTATATGAAACCGTTTATTAGCTACCTAAATTATAAAAGTACTGACAAATCAAATACTCTTTCTATAGTCCTCTCTAGTTAGAAACTAGTTCTAACTAATTGGCATTTTTTAACCTTCCCCTCTTTCTAAAGTCTTGTTTTATTTTTTAAAAGTTTTAGGGTTTGTTTTGATTTGCTTTTTTATTATTATTATTATTATTATTTTCCTGAGAATAAGGTTTCATTTTATTGTAAAATGTTATTTTGCAAAAATATCTTTTGTTTCCTTTAATTTATTTAAAAATACATTTTTGGACAAATATCACTTAATTAGTTCTTATTTCTGCTTTAGGAAAATCTCAAAATTTTCTAAACTTATAAAAATTCCTTCACTGGGGAACGGTCCAGAATAGTCCAATTGGACCTTTTCTAACTAGTATTCTCATACTAAGGCCCAAACTACTATAAATGGGCCAAAACATTCAAAGACCTTCTAACTAAAATTGGGCTTTATTACGTAAAACACTTTTTACCCCAAAACTTAAATTAAATGTACCAAATTTGAATTTAACAATTTAATTTGGGTAGATAGAATATGACAAGGCAACTCACAAAGCCACTCTTTAAAAGAAAGTAATCCAGATCCTACCATGAAGGATTACATATCTTTCCGCAATCAAAAGATATTAAAATAAGAATTCATTTGAATGAGTCACCATTCCGGTCGAAATGGGATTTACACATAATGCTACTTCGGTCGATGATCGATCGACTGGTGTGATGCATCATGCATGGGAAGTGACAGAATGGCTCGAACGAAAAGGTAATCAGTTGATGATCAATTGATTTGTAGTGTTTCATTCGAATAAGCCAAGGTTACTGTTCGAATGAGCTCATGACAAAATGACAGCTAAGATTAATTTTAAGCGTTTTTGTTTCGTTGTTTTAAGGGTTTTTTTTTTTTTTGTTAGAATATATTTTTGTAACCGGATTATGTTTTCAGCATAGAGTTCCATATTATGGCTTATTTAAAGGCAGATTTGGGTTCCCTATAACCAAGCTTATCAATTATATGCATATGGGCTGCTTGTCTCAACCTCAAATATTTTAAAAATATTATTATTATTTTTTTTTTTAAAAAAAAAAAAAGCATTTAATTTCCCCATTGGTGTTAATAGGTCATGTCGACGAATATTTCTATTATCCAGAAAATAATAACTTTGAGAGCACATCTTGGCACCCCTTTGTTCTGTGAGAATTTCTAACTCTTAATTCATTTTTTCTTTTTCTTTTTTTCTTTTCTGGTTTGAAATTGATATGGTCCTGGTGGGGTTAACAGTTTCCTTTGGTGACGAGATTAGGATTAGGAGAAATAATTAAATTAGGGATAATTATCTTTTGAATAGGGTTAAGTATCTTATATTGGTAGGATTTGTTAGTAGGATTAATGTTATGTCATTCCACCTTTTAAGTCTATTTATTGACTCAGTTGAGATCAATAAAGTATGTTGGAGGCTTTTTATCAGCAAGTTCCTTAGTTTGAGGCCCAGTTTCCTCTTAAGAACTTACCCCAAATAAACATGAAATTTGAGCACAATTAATAGTATCTTTTCTTTTTTCTTGACAAACAGTAAATGGATATCAGAAATATATAGCACAACATTAACTTCCTATACACCATTAAATGTACTAACTTTAAATCATAACCATGAAATGGATCCAGGAATGGAGAGGATCTTATTCCAACAGGTGTAGTAATGCCTTCTTAATTTATAAATAACAAGTAATATCTTGACGTTTCACATTCAATGGAATAAATTAGACCGTTTATAACATGAGTGTATCTTGATCTAAAGGCCCTTTTGACTAGCAGTTGAGGATAGAAGACGATAATTCCACCAGTCTACCTGTGCTAGTTCATGGTGAAGATCTAGCATGACAAACCAAGAACAAAGAAAACACCCCAATGAATAGTTTGCACGTTTCAGAAAACCAAAAATGCCAACAAAATCTAAAATTAGCTCACGATTTCTAAAACAAAGCTGCAAAGAAGATTGCTTGCTCAGGATGGAAAGCGAAAGTTCTCAAGAACTAATGGAGAAATTACTGGCAGAGCTTCTCAACTGCTGTTACAATCTGGGCAGGCTGAACCACCGTCCATTCCTCCAATGTCCCAGCATATGGGGTTGGCACATCCTGTGAAGACAAACATACAACTGGGGCGTCCAAATAATCATGGAAATTCTCAGTGATAGCGGCGGTCAAGCTGGCGCCGATTCCACCCGTCCGCATGCACTCCTCGACGATCAGCACACGATGCGTCTTTTTCACAGAATTCCCAATGGTGTAAAGATCAAAAGGTTTCAGCGACCTGATATCAATTACTTCAGGATCATAACCCTTATTCACCAAAGTTTTAGCTGCCTGCATAACATGATACCTCATCCGAGAATAGGTCAAAATAGTGACATGCTCCCCAGGCCTAACCATCTCAGCTTCTTCAAGAGAACATATATATTCTTCATCTGGAATTCTCTCCTTGAGGTTGTAAAGCAAAACATGCTCAAAAAGTATCACTGGGTTCTCACTTCGGATTGCAGCTTTCATTAAGCCCTTCGCATTATATGGGGTCGAGCATGCCACCATTTGGATTCCAGGAATTGATTGAAAATATGACTCGAGACGTTGGGAATGTTCAGCCCCAAGTTGCCGACCAACGCCTCCAGGTCCACGAATAACAATTGGGATTTTAAACTGGCCACCAGATGTGTAGTGGAGCATGCCACAATTGTTGGAAATCTGGTTAAAAGCTAGAAGGAGAAATCCCATATTCATACCCTCAACAATTGGCCTCAGACCAGTCATGGCAGCTCCAATACCCATACCTGTAAAGGAGTTCTCAGCAATAGGAGTGTCAAGAACCCTGAGATCCCCATACTTATCAGCCAGGCCTCTGGTCACCTTGTATGAGCCTCCATAATGACCCACATCTTCACCCATTACACACACATGGGGATCCCTGTCCATTTCTTCTTCTAAGCCTTCTCTTAGGGCTTCAAAGAGTAAAAGTTCATGCCTGAGGATAGAACACTAATTGTTTATTACCCTGAACTAATAAACCATAATACTAAGAAGAAGAAGCAAAGACATAAGGCAATAATATTATCATGATGCTATTCATGCAGTTCCATTTGGCAATGTATAGGAAAATACAAATCATTTTAGCTACTACTTACTCGTGAATCTCAGCAGAGACATAGCATGCACATAAAAGACAATTTTCAAATCAAAACTTCGAAGATATGACGATCACTATGAAAAAAGTCTGTTGAAGGAACGCATTAAAGATTCAAAGAATCAATAGTAAAACCAGAGTTGGATGTTAGAAGCATCTATGTTTTGGTATTCTAAAGGGAAGGATAAATAGATATAATAGGAACATGCTTCATTTGAAGAATCACGAGCCTTTTAAACATGGGGCCAATCCCATAACATTTAGGTATGGTTGAAATTATATTTGGGAAAAGGTCCACATACCTAGCTCAAACTATCTACCACCCAACTGACAATGTGCCCCCCAAACTTTAGATTGGGACTATGCCTCCCCAAACTACCAAAAAGTTATCAATGTCCCCTAAGGCAAGCAAAAAGACAAAATAACCCTAAAATGACATAAATTTCCTACAAACTAAATCGTAGGAACTCTACAACCCAGCCTCTAAAAAGTGACGTGGCCTTTAAGCACATAAGAAGTACACGCTTTCTTATTAATGCTATTAAAAAAGCATGTGAGAAAACCATATAATTAAAAAAAAAAATGGGTAATTACATTTTGCTCTCATGAACTACCACGCATTTACAATTGGCCCCATGAACTTACACTCTCTTAACACTCGGCCGTATTTAACTGCCATTTACTTACCAAAACGCCCATTATGTTAGTCAACCTCATTAAAAAATTTGAAATGACGCAAACACCTTAAATTTAGAAACAAAATTTACATAAAATACCCTTAAAATTAAACCAAAAAAAAAAAATTACAGTTCCTGGGGGTAGTGGCTAGACCACCCCAATGTGGTTTGGGGTGGCTGAACCACCCCCCCAAGGGGTGGATTGGCAACCCTAGGGGGATAGTTCGGCCTCCCTGAACCACCTAGGGGTGATCTGACCACTAACACCTGGGTTTTTTATTATTATTATTATTCTTTAAAAAAAAAAGTTCTAAGTTTTTTTTTTTTTTTTTATTTAATTCTTAAGCTTTAATTTTTTATTTAGTTTTTTTTCTAAGATTTTCATGTTTATATTTTTTTTCTAAAAAGGGAATATTCCGTCTAAGTTAACGATTTTCCTAGAAGGTGGGGTATTTCGTAAGTAAATGGCAGTTTAATGCGGTCAACTGTCAGTTCATGGGGCCAAGTTGTAAATGCGTAGTAGTTCATGAGGGCAAAATGTAATTATCCCTTAAAATACATGTGTTTTTCACATGCTAAAGAATACATGTCACTCTTTTAGAGGCTGAGTTGTAAGAGTTTCTACAACCCAGATTGTAGAAATTTTTTGTCCATTTTCAATAGGACAAAAATATTCCTATGAATTCCAAAAAAAAAAAATTACACAAAAAAAGAAAAAAACTAAAAACTAAAAACTTAAAAAAAAAATAAAAATAAATAAAAGAATGGGTTTGAAAGAAAAATGTAATCCAATAACATTGGAGCACATCTCCATGAACTCAAAAAGGAGAAAGCTCAAGCAGCAATGATTCTTAACTTGTTTTACGCACAGATAAAATCCTGGAAACCATTTCCTCGAAAAACGGGTTCCCAAGAAGAACTATGTGCAAATGTTAAACCAAAGAAAGAAAAAAAGAACCAAAATAAGGACAACCAAATGATCATGATGAACAAAGATAGCAGTGTTAAGGCATATTGTTGGGACGTCGTTGGCAGAGAAGGTGCTGAGCCACATAGGAAGAGAATACGCAAGTAAAAGGGGGTGGCTTGGGGCCAAGGGGGTAGCTCAACCACCCCTTGGGTTTTTTAGTTTTTTCCTTAAAGGTTATTTTGTCATTGGGGGATACAATAACAACTTTTTGGTAGTTTGGGAGGCGGGGGGCATTGTCCTAATCTGAAGTTTGCGGCAACATTGTCAGTTGATGTTAGTTTAAGGAGGATATGTAGATTTTCCCTTATATTCTCCTATTTTGGAATTAAAATTTTTCAACTAGATTCATCTTCCCCAACCATGATGCATTAGATTATAGTTTTAGAAAAGTTATAGAAACCCCTCAACACAAGGTTTAGCATTCCGATGAAAACCATAACAATCATCTTTCATATTTTAAAGAGGCTGGGAGAAGAAATGTTTAGCAAGTTTTAACGCATTGAAGAGATGTAATAAAAAATAAAAAAATAAATGTTTGCCCCTGCAATCTTTTCTCAATTGATCTCAAAATGTCAGACCCACAGCATCTTTTTCAACTATACTGGTGCAAGATGCATCGAGAGCCCCTCCTCTCACACACAGTAGATCTTAACATTAATCTGTACATTGGCACGTCATAACTGTTTATCAATGAGAATGGACTGAGCTAGATTCAAACTCATATCTTGATGTGGCCCTCTGGCACTGTTTAGGACTGCTCTGAACATACCAGCCTGTCGGGCTTTTGACTCAAATGTTAACCAACTTTTCAGTCCATTCAACATTCCTAATGTTGACACGGTAACAAATCTTGCAGACTCTTGCCATTATCTAACTTTTATTGTTATTTACATATTGAGACAACAAATTTGACATACTGATACTGACTCGCACTTCATTATCAAGTACTTGGTGTCTAAGAAGAACCTCAGTGGGACAGGGTTTGAACCAAAAATCCTTAATATTGAGACAGCAGAGCATGTATTTGAAGATAATGGTAAAAACATATTCTCATCCAAATTGGAGAAAACAATTATTTGTAATAAGAATATTATTTGGTTTCCCGAAAAGTAAGTGACATTTCAGATTGAAGAATTTGAAAACCATCATAGACAAAGTGAAAGATCGATTTAAATCCACATTTCTGAAATTCTACGACCATCTAAGCCTTGTGGCTTCATACTAATGAACATTAAGAATCAGAAAAGATGAAAGAATCAACCGATTCACTCTGTATATTGACTGACCGGAGAAAGCCTTTCACTGGATGACCAGCGTGTTCAGGTAGTTTCCAAAACTAAAATAGAATTCCTTCGCAAACAAATTAATTAATGTCATACAAGAGTCGAACAACAGTGGAGGGAGGAGTGTTAAAGAGACCATAATACAGTAAAGAATAATAAATAAAGGATTTAAAAAAAAAAAAAAAAAAAAAAAAAAAAAAAAAAAGGGTGCCATCTAATTTTATCAAAAGCAGTTGTTAAGCTTTAAAACAATAGTTTCCTTAGTATGATAAAGGTATCAAATCCACCGTTCCCAGTTAATTACTCAAAACTTACTACATATCAGAAACCAAAAAGTAGCAATCATAAGTGAAGCTACTGCAGTAATTAAGAAGAACATCTGTATCAAACAAATCGTTTTATGTTTGCATTTATCTTCACAAGAGTGTGTAGAAAATGAAATAGAACAATCAAGCACTCCACATTGATCAAAGAAGAGAAGCATACCCAGGTTTCGAGGCTGTTGAAGCTGCAGAACTATCGGCCTTCGTCTGCAAAAAGCCACGTTCAGAATCAAAATCCAATGCCCACAATAAACAAATTCACATATAATTCAAAGCAAATAACAATAACAGTGAGATGGTTTAACTGCAACTGCACTAGTAATTAACTGCTCAGCCCTGCGGGCTCTCGAACCCTGGATCCTTCTTCCATCAGATCTGACAACCAAAAAGCTTCCTTTCCTCTCTGAATCAAATTAAAAAAAAAAATCCCAAATGAAAACAAAGGAATACATATCATCATCAGCAAATGTCGAATAATACCCACGTTTAACCATGAAGTGGGCTACCAATCCAAACCAAACCAAACATGAAAGAAAAACAAAACCCAAGAATCAATCTTTAATGCTTTATTTTCTTTTTGCTCAAATTTTAGTGAACAACCCACAAAGAAATTGAATTGAAGCCAAACCTGAGAGGGATCTGCGAGATGGGAGATGAAATTTCCTGGAGTCAATGGACTTGGTGGCCGATAGAGCCGTGGCAGCTCCCACTCCCTGAAGCACGTTGGCCATTTGATCCCCCCCACAAGATCAAAAATCGTCGACACAGAGAGAGAGAGAGAGAGAGAGAGAGAAGCTGCAATGCAGAGAGAAAGTGAAAGGGTGCGAATTTATAAGAGAAAGAGAACGGGCGGAGAAACAAAGGCTTGTTTGTGTGTGTGTGTTGTGCGTCGGACTGGTTTACGTTGTTCTCCTTAACAGTTGGGCGATTTATTTCAGACACGTACTACAATTTGAGACAAGAGAGACAGACTTCATAGTTTCCATCGCCGATTATTAAAGGAGTTCTACACCTTTTAGCTAATTTCTTATTATAAATGCTTTTAAAAAAATTTATTTTTTTTTTATTTAAATAATTTTTTTAAGGAATTATTTTTATTTAAATAAAAAAGAAAATTGTTAACTCGTTATACAATTCAGTGAACTACAATGGATTAAGAAAAATTAAAAATATTTTAGAGATGGATTTTTAACAGAACAATATTTTAAAATTCTTAAGATATTTTATCAAGTCGAATTCTTTAAATCTAATATAACAAAATCTCAATTATTTAATTCTTTTTTTTTTTTTAAGATTATTGTTATTGGTAGACGATTGTGCGTGTTTATGATGGTTGCTCCATTGGTGGCCTACCTGGACCAAACCCAACAGCCAGCTCCCACTCTAAAGGAATTTTACAAAAAAAGAGGATAAAATATTATTGAGAGGTTTTTTCTTTTCTAAATTCGATTTGAGGATTTTTTTTTTCAAAAAATTTATTTTTTATACAAATTTTATCTTATTTTTTAATAAGTGAGAAGTAGGGTTATAATCGAACCGAATCGAGCCGAATTTTAAAATTTTAAGAATGGCTCGTTTATGAGTCGAACTTAAATAGTCAAGCTCGAGCTCGAACTCGAACCAGAACCAAGTTATAAAATGTGTGTTCAGGCTCAGTTCGTTTAAAATAATGCGAGTTCAAACTCGTTGAGAATGTCATTTGAACCGAGTTAGGTTACTCGACAAGTTCGGCTTAACTAGAGCTCGAGTTAGGCTATTAAATTTTTCAATATGTAATCAAAGCGGAGTTCAAACCCGAATTTGTGAACAACCTTTATACATTTAATAATAGCATAAATATATAATATGTAACTATATAAGGCATATTATAAAATATAGTACATAACTATAGTCTATAAGTAACAAATAAACAATATGTTATATATATATATATAACTAGGTAGTATAAACTATGGTATATGTATAATGTGAGCAAGTAGTAAGTCTAATATATTATATATAACTAATTAACTATAATATAAGTAAAATATATAACTATTGTTAATCATGTGTTATGTGGTATATGTGTGTTTATATATATATATAGTTATATGTATATATACTAACTATTCAATATAGTTATATTGTTATATACTAACTATTAATAACTTAATATGTTAGTTTAACATATTAAATATTATTATCAAAGTATTATAATTAATATGGAATACATAAAAATATCGAGAACATATAGTTAATTATATGTATTTAGTATATGTTAATTAAAGCAAGTCAATTCTATTGTACCTTGTGTTAGTAGTTTTGGCCATTTTGTGGAAGACATCCAAACTCTTTTAGGCTCCCTAATGGTTGGTTTGGATACAGAGAAGAAAACTTATTCTTCTCGGGTATTTTTTCAAAATCCGAAAACCCGCATCACACCCGCAAAAAACCCGAATAAAAACCCGAATTCCATTATTCTCAAATGTCCAACGCTCGACTTCCCACGAAAAACACTGTGCAGCTGTGCTTTGGATGCGTCAGACGGAGCTGCTTTTCCACCTGCTGCGTCAGACGTCATTTCCCTTATCAGTTCACGGTGTAAAGCATAAAACCAACAAATTCTTGTTTCACTTAATACTAGCCTTTGGATGCGTAAAAAGCAATCACGATTTTTCATCCGAGCCGTCCAGTCGATTCAAACATTATGGATGTGCCCACACCCTATAACTCCCCATTTCAAAGGGAAACGTGGGTCTTCAGCTTTTCTTTTCCCCTGATATGACTTGGATTTTCACGATAGGCCACACATTTTGCTCAACCGTTAGATCAATCTTGGATTTTCATAGCCACCAAACCTGCTGATGCGTTCACGCTGTCTTCCCCAAAACCATTTCCTTCATTTTACACCTACAGGAGCAGACCTGCACGATTTGTTCGGACGACTCTCCTCAACAAGTCGTTGCCAGGTAGCAACGTGTCAAGTTCTTTCCATCCATCACCTCCTTTGGCCGTGGTCTTCACAAAGCGAGATATTCTCATATCAGATCTTGAAAAAGAGTTTGATCAGTATATGGACTTCTTGTTTTTTTCTTCAATTGCTTTTACTTCTTTTTACTGACCTCAACCTACCGTTTTTGGGGCAGTGTGTTCTGAGTATCCTGAGGCTGATTTGAGGCTGACTTGTGGCTGGTTTGAGGCCTTGCACAGTGCCATATTATTCTTATAACTTCGAGCATTGGGGAAAACTCATCCATGACTTCGAAGGACGCTCTTCACTCCGAATCACCTTCTTCATCCAGTGGTTCCAACTCCTCGTGGTACCCAGTTCCTCCGGTGAAGCCAGTCCACGTGGTCAGTCCGAGAACACGATCTTGGAGGGTTAGTTTCATAAATTTGAGATTAGTATGTTGTTCCTTTTTTTTTAATAAAATGTTTGTAATGTTGCCCAAGAACACTACCAATGGGTTTTAATGGACTGTTATTGGGTTTTTTTTGTTGAATGCAATGTATGTATTGTTCTTGAGCTCATCTGCTTTTCGTCGAGTTGTTCCCGCAGATCTTTCTGTGGTATTGTCTTTTTTCTTTAAGTATGTTTTTTTTTTTTTTTTTTTTCCTTTTCAACTAATAATCTGTTGGTTTTGCTTGATAATTTTTATTTCAAGATTTTTAATGGAAGAATGAATTGGATCGATTTATTAATAAAAATATTTCACATGAAGATGGAAAACGGAAACGGAAAAAAATTTGCTCTTTTTTTTAGGTTTTGGAAATGCAACAACAATCTACCTAAAATTGTTTTACAAAATTTTGTAATTTTATTCAAAAACAGTACTGGCACCTAAACTCCTATGGCATCAGACAGCACCATTTTCTGTTTAGTGAGAATTTTATCCTCGTTCAATACCCCTTTGACTAACGAAATAAGTGACCATTGTTGTGTTCTCCCTCATCTTGTGCTAACCTAATCATTTCAATGACAATAATGCTTGTTAGTAGCACTGGTTCTATAAAGAATAGCCATCTTTTTTATTTATTATTTTTTTTTTTAATCAAGGACATGGGGCCTAAGGTGTTAAAGCTAAGTATTATTATTTTTTATTTGAGTTTATGTCATACTATTTTTTTTTGGTCGGGCCCCATTCTATTCTTGTCTTTTGTTGTATTAGTATTAGTATTTATTTGCAAAATCATAATATGTGAGGTATTTTAAGTCTATCTTGTTCAAGGGTACTTTGGCATTCCCAGGATTCCTAGTGAAACCAAACTTGAAGATTATTGTTTGGTGTTTTGATTTCCAATCATCACGTCCTTGACAATCTCGATGACAGAGGATATTGGATGTCCTGAACACAATGCTGTGCTAAGGAGCATGTCCAAAGTAAACAACTTGCCATCTAATCCCCCATCCTATTAGCATTTTCTTCTAAGTCTCATATTTTATGTTTGACCATTCCATCTTCAAACATAACTAGTTTCTGTCCCTTTAACTTTAACCACCTAATTGTTGGGCTTCTCTATCCTCTATCCCTTCTTTTCCATTTCCTAATGGAAAGATCTACCACTAGTCAATAATACAAAGTGATATCAGATGGATCACTTTACAATCTTTACAACAATCTCTATTTGGCTAAGAAAAAAGTTCTGTGTGATAATATTTGACCACTCTTATAGTTTATTAAGTATGAACCTTCTTCTTAAACCAACTGTTTGGGAAAGGTGAGAACTGAAGCAAGTTAGATAATTTCATAGAGCTTGTTTAGTTGGCTAGTGGCTTTATGAACTTATTAAAATAAAAAAGGTCAGCTATTTGGATTTTTTATCTTAGAAATGTTTAGGATGAATATCGAATCAAAGAAATAAATAAATAAAATTCCTTCAAATAATTTTAAAATAATATATATTTTTTTAGAAAGTTCTGTAACATTCCGCCACCCTTGAAATCAACCTTGCCTCTAGGTTGACTTATAATCTTTGTAGCAACACCTTGATATTCTTTACTTGTAAGTTGCTCGAACAAACAAATGCTATTAAAATATAGTCTTTTTAGTTATTATTTTTGATAATGCATATCATTACTGAACGCAAAGGGGCCAACCTTAGTACACACATTACACACAAATGTAATGTAATTTCCTGTCGATGTTTTTTTTTTTAAATAAAAATTATTTCAAATTCAATAACTCATATGTCACAATGCTGGACTAATTGAATTTACATGGTGCACAGCCTTATCTAACGAGAAGTGGGAAGCAAAATTTATTACGAGCGACTAGTCCTAATCATAGTCGAAAGGTATTACGCACAACCTTTTTCTTTATCTGTTTTACATAAATGTTTGTTCACTTATAAGTATTTGTGAATTGTTCAAAGTAAAAAGCTCATCTGCCTAAGCTATTAAAAAATGAAAAAAAAAAAAAAAAAAAAAAAAGGTATTCCAAGTTATTAAAATATAAAGTTATTAATAATAATAATAAAAAAAACAAGATGTTATATATGATTAATAGAGTAAGGGAGTATTCCAAATTATTAATAAAAGAATGAAATAAAAAAAAAAAAAAAAAAGTTTCTAGAGACATGCATTTTCCGTAATAAGTAGCTACACTTAAGGATAAAGTGTAAATTGAGCTTTTTAATTTAAATAGTGTTTTTTTTTTCCTTCCTGTTTTAATTAAAATACAAATTTCGGTTATATGTTAAAACATGTGCCTTTAATAGGATTTCTTTTATGAGGATTCCTTGTTTTAATACGTTCATGTTAGTTTATATGTTTTTAAAATATATAAAATTAAGGGTAACTTTGTCATTAGTGGGGACATTTTTTGGTATTCTAAGGAAAAAGATTGACACAATTGAAAGTTTGGGAGACATAGAAAACGAGGTGTTAGTTCGAAGGGGTTATGTAAAAATATGTGAACTTTTTCGTTGGTTTTGGTTGAAGTTTTATCCGTAAGCTATTACTATACATCTATAATAGCCCTACTTTTCCTTACCATACTAGAGAAAACGAGACTCAATGTCAATCGAGAAATCAGAGAAGTGGCCACCAGAGGATGAGTACCTATTTGTCCAACTTTTAGTCCAATGTGTGCACAACGGTTCCATCATCCGAGGGACCGCGAATAAAGCATTGTGGGTGCGCCTAGCCAATGCTATGGCTCCGAGTGCGAGTAAAGTCTGGACTCCTGGCCAGCTATCATCGAAATATGGAAGGTTGCGAAAAGAACACAGCGACTTTTCTGCTCTATTAAATCATGAAACTGGCTTTGGCTGGGATCCAGTATTAAACACAGTTTTTGGGACCCCGACGCAATGGGAGCGAGCGAAGATGGTACGCTCTATTCCGAACTAGCTTGGTATGATCACTCCTATATATTATTTGGGGGATAATAATTTCTCTGGGTTTCCGTAGGTGGATTCGAAAATTGGTCGCTTCAAAGCAAAAGGGTGCCGTAACTATGAGGAACTCGGGCTCATATTCGATCGGCCCACAGCAACTGGCATTCTCCGCCGGTCTTCCGCACGGTCCCCGCCTGACACCGATGAGGAAGCAGATCTTATGCACCGTATGCAGACAGAAGGCATACACGTGTGGGATGGTGGGGTAGGTCGTAAAGGTCAACCCGAAGGTCATCTGTCACCCACATTTGTTGACCTTGACAGTCCGCAAGATGAGGAGATTTGTGGACCTTCGTTTGTTAGGGGTCGCCGTAGAGGGAAAGAGCCAATGGTGGAGGCTACAAGGGGTAGGGGAAATGCCCCGACACGTAGTATCGGATTGGGCGTCAGCATGGGATCTTCAGGGAAATGATCCTCAGGTAAAAAATCCTCCAAGGAATCAAAAGCCACGATAATTCGTTTGAAGCAGGCTCTGTATGATGAGATGAGGGAGCTGGCGATAGCAAGAAGAGAATCCATATAGCAGCAAACTCCGACGGACTTGAGTTCGACACAACATTTCAGCACTAGCAAATCCGCACCTCCAATAAACCAAGCAATCACCGTGCTTAATGAGTTGCAGGATGAAATTACACTCGATACTTACGTGGCTGCATCAATTGAGCTACTAGATGAAAAACTTCAAAACTTGTTTCTCCTTTGGAACAAAGAACACAGATTGCTTTGGCTATCAAAGGTCAAGCCCCTGGATTGACAATCTGAGTTAATTGGTGGCATGTGTTATTTTATGTTAGTTTAATGTATTTTAGCTATTAACTATGAGACAAGTTAAGTTATGTTCAATAGTTTAATGTATTTTCGCTATTAGCTATGAGACAAGTTATTTGATGTTAGTTTAATGTATTGTAGCTATTAGCTATGAGACTAGTTAATTGGTGCAATGTGTTTTACTACGTGCATATGTGACAATAATTAATTGTTGAATGTGTGTTAGATGGTATTATTCACCAAATTATTTGAAACTGTATTGAACTAAGTCTTTGTTAGTAGGATGGACGGATCTAACCTGCCTTTCGTACCCGCGTATGAAAATATAGATGATGAAATTGATGACGATATTTTCTTTTTACTGAGTGCGATTGACTCATCAGACGACGATGAAAACACCAAAATGCCGCAACGCAACTTGCCATTACGAGGGGCCATGTACATAACATACATGCTGAACAGTCACCCAGTGCCGTGTTTTCAAATGTTTCGTATGGAGCCACCAGATTTTATAGCTTTGTGTTTTGAGTTGAGGGAGCGCCGATTCATAAAGAGTACAAGGAACTTGATGTTGAGGAAAGTGTTGCGATATTTCTTGTGCTTACTGGGCACTGCCAAGGGCAGCGGATCGTTGCAAATCACTTTCAACACTCCACGGAGACAATAAACCGACATTATAATAAGGTGTTGAAAGCACTGGGCCATCTAGCCAAGGTCTACATCAAAGTGAGACATAGGACTGGGGTGCACCCACATGTACAGGGTAATCCTAAATATTATCCTTGGTTCAAGGTGAGTGTTGTTCATTTATAACACATCGGCCCTATCAATGCCACTGTTCAAAACTTGTAAAACAATGTACATTTTCAAGTTAATTTTTGTTTGAAAATTATTACAGGATTGTATTGGTGCTGTCGACGGCACACACATAAAGGCCCAAATCCCGGCAGAGCACCAACGCCTCTTTCGTGACCGGAAAAATGAATGCACACATAACATTATGGCAATATGCGATTTTGATATGTTATTCACGTTCGTGTACGCTGGCTGGGAGGGAACCGCGAACGATGGCCGCATTTTCAAGGATGCTGTTACAACTGACCAAGGCTTTGAGTGGCCTACAGATGGTTAGTACGTTGCATACAATTGCGTAATTTTCTATCTATCATAAAAATTCATGCTCTTGAATAAACTTTGCGTATTTTATTTATGAAGGGCACTATTATGTGGCTGATTCTGCATACCCATGCACACAAGGTTTCTTGCCTCCGTATAAAGGGGAGAGGTATCATCTCTCCCATTTTCGTAATAGGCCTCTGCCCTGTGGGTACAAGGAACTGTTTAATTTCAGACACTCCTCACTACGAATGATGATTGAGAACTGCTTCGCTAGATTGAAGAGGAGATGGCGTATTTTATACGATATGCCTAAGTACTTATTGACATGTCAACTTAGCATTATAATGGCATGCTGTACACTGCACAACTTCATCGGGACACGTAATCCAAATGATCAAATATTCAACGGCACTGATGCAGCAGAACCAGAGACGAGTGAGCAGCCTTATGCATATGGCAACAATGATGAGGCAGGCCCCTCGCATTCAGGACAATATGACTTCTCATCTGCAGCTGGCATTGAAATGGTCAATTTTAGAGAAGGCATTGCACAAGCAATGTAGGATAATGCACATGGAAACGAAGATGGAGATATTTAAAAAAAAGGGCAATTATAATGTTGAAGTAATATTTTTTATAATGCCTGTGCATTTTGTTATGGTTGAGTTTGTTTTATGGTTGATAAGACTTTTCAATGTAAGACAAATATGTGAAATTGACTGATATGTATGTTGTTTGTGTGGGTCATTTGAATTACATATTTTATTATGTCAAATTTGTCCACCCGTACATGAGAAGTTTGTTGTTTTATGCTGCATTACCAAGTAGATATGAACGTCATGGTGAATTGCACATGTGGTGTTGGACCCATGACACTCCTCATCTCAAGAACAGAAAGAAACTATATGAGAGGCTTTTACAAGTGTCCCCTAGGCAAGGTATGAACTCATAAGCAATCACATGTCTCAAATTGAAGCTTCATTTTTATATCTTTTGATTCTTGACACATTTGTTGTATTTAACAATGGCAGTCTCATTTTGTTTTAATATGTTATTGTAGAATCATCCCGGAGGTTTTTATTGGGAAGATGAGTTGATGCAAAATTTGCCAGAAGCGGTACATGATGACGACGCTGTGGGTTTACGTGAAGATGGTAGCGCGTCGGGCATGCCGTGGACCGTCGGGGGCATTATGCGATGTTGTGGTATTACAGGGGTTTGCGTCTTGTGTTTCTTAGGGATACTGTTCTTGTTGGTTGTCATGTTTGCCTAAAGTGGTTTGGTTTGTATTGTGGGTAATATGTGAAACCACTGTTTATTATGCATCTTTGTTGCTTCTATCGGACTCAGTTTATTGTATAATATATGTCGGATATTTCTGGATATTGCTTCTTGAACTGTTTTATTTTCAGTACCGTTCGTGAACTATAATGGAGCTATGCATTTGACTGGCTGCCAAGCTTTGTTTGGAATTGACCAGCATGTTTTTTTTTTTTTTTGGTCCATAGATTTATGTATGTTTTTTTCTTTCTTTATTTTACATTACTATATGTGTAAATTTGTCTTAGATTTATCTTATTTATGTTTGTTTAAGTTAAATGACATTAACTTTGGTTTTTAAAAATGATATTTTAATAAAATTAATTTATAGTAAAAATAGAAAGAGAAAGATGTGTTCTTCTTCTTGGTTTTGAAGAAGTAAATTAATTTACATTAAACGGAAAAAATGTGGTCTTTTTTTTAGATTGAAAAAAGCAATGTAATTAAAATTAAAAGCAAAAATAGTTAGGAGCAAAATGGGAAACCAAGAGGGAATGAACCCTCATTGATCTCCTAGACCAACAGGGAATACAAACTGATCAGAAGGCAAAATGGGATAGAAGCAACAGCCAGTGAAGATGAGGACTGGACCTTCTCGAACTGCAGGTAATCAACGGCCAGGCGCATTTTTCTCTTGGTCCGGGCTGCACGTGGGTTGCAAGTTTATTATTAAATTAATTTTTTTTAATTAATTTTAATTAAGTATGGAATTTTCCTTTTAATAGTTATTTTTTTAATTATTATATTTATTTCTATCATAATTTCACACTACTTTTCATAACACCAATCATTATACACAACTTTTCATACTTCCAATCATTTCTAATCATTTCCTACCATTAAAAAACAATACTTTTCAATCTAAAAAATTCAACACCCAAACACAATTTAAAAAAAAAACTCTAAACACTATTTGCCTAGAAATTCGTAAAGAGAATAAGAATTCAATTCTAATTCTCAAAATTCAATACCCAAACACACCATAAGGTTTTCTAGTTCTGTACATGTCAAAAGGGAGGCTAATTTAGCTATTTGTCTTCTGGTTCAACTCTCCTGGTAGGTTAATATTTCTAGCAATTTCCCCCTCAGACGAAAGGGAGCAAACACCGGCACCCTTTTTGCTGCTTTTGAAATCAGAATGCTCACCTAGTACAGTTTCCTTCCTCATGCCATCTTCATGATTAGCCGAATCACCCTTAACATCCTTTCCTTTACCCCTCTTTCTAACCTTCACCCAACTCAAAAGGAATTGATGGGGCCTGTACAAGCGGTGGAGCATGTGGTTTAATTCGATACAACGCATAAAACCTTACCAGCCCTTGACATATGAACAACAAGACCTATCCATAACAGGATGGTATTGACTTTCATACAGGTGCTGCATGGTTGTCGTCATCTCGTGTCGTGAGATGTTTGGCCAAGTCCTATAACGTTCCTCTTTGGGTTGGTCTGGTCTAATCAAAGTCAACTAACTCACATGGAATACAAGGTGAGTTTTCACCGAGCTGATCACTTGAGTCTATAGGCTACCTCTCCTATCCGCTTCTCTACAAGGTCTACTTTCTTCTTCCTAGAGACCAGGCCAAGCCTTTAGGTTGTTTAAGTAGGTTTGGGCTAGGTTGTTGCGCTCTTGCCACCTCTTCTCTTGGCAAAATAGGCTGATGGGCAAGCCCCCTCCTGCTACAATGGTGTGAGGCATCATAGGCTATTGCCCCATGACCAACTCAAAGGGGCTGAAGTTTGACGTAGAGCTTTTTGGTTGTTAAGTTATAACAGCATTAAGCAACATCCAACAACTCCAGTTCTTTTGGTTTGCAATACATGGTTTAGCCCGTGAGGCTACCACTCATATCGTAGATATTACATGGATGGAAGAAATTTCAGATGTAATTTACAGTATTGTTGGTAGGAAATCCAGTATCCCTATTTATTGATCTTAGTTTTTCTGAAGATTTATAAAAGTTGTATTTGTTAAAAAAAAAAAAACACCAACACACACATATATATATTACTTAATTACTAATATATATGCTTAAATATATACATAGCTCATTTTTAGTCATATATATATATATATAAGAGATAGGAACAAGCTAATGAATCGGACTAACGAGCCGAGCAAGCAATCCGATTAAGCTTTAAACGTGTTGAACTCGTGAACCCTTATTGAATTTTGTCAGCTATATATCACTTACTAATTGAGAGGGTTTTTATTGTAACGAGCTAGTTTCTACAGTATTAAGCTTGAGTTCAGATCAGGCTAAATCGAGCTAGTTGTCGAACAGACTGGTTTATATTACCGCTCTAGTGAGAAGTACATAATTTTTTAATAATATTAAAAAAATTATATGTATACGAATATATTCAATTTGTAGTATTTGGCCGTTGGATATCCACACATTATGTATAGAGTATCCGAATATAAATTCAAAATAAGGCTTTTTTGGAAAATTCAATCAAACAGTCAACCAAAAAAATGGAAGCACTCCATCTCTTGTGCTCTATCGTCTCCACCACCCTCACATCCCTCGCTCTCTCGCTCCTCCTCCTCTTCCGCACTCTCCTCCCCCGGAAAATCTCTTCACGCGCCGTCCCCTCTACCTCCTCCTCCGCCACAAGCACAGAAGCCGTATCTCTCTATGAAGGCACGGTCTGGCACGAGCGCCGCCGCCCCGTCCACCACTCCTTCCGGTACTCAGTACGCTACGCGCTTTTTGACCTCGACTGCTCGCCTCACGCGCCTCCTGACCACCTCTCCGCGAACCAAGCTCGCCAAATTGCCGCGACTACCGGACCCATGTGCCGCACGCTCCCTCTTTTCCGCACTTTCTTACTTTTTGGGGTTTTAATTTTAATAATTTACAAAAAAATTCAACATGTTTCTTATCCTTTTGATACAGTTTGCTCTTGACAATACCTCCCAGCGTGGGATATGAGCAAAACCCATTGAGCTTGTATTACTGCTATGATGTTGAAGGCTCTACTCAGTGTTTGAAGAAGTGCATTGCCGAGGTAGGTGTTTGTTTGATTATTATGAAACTTCATGGTCTAACGGGGAATCATCATTAGCTTTATTAGTACTTTGACTTGGTTATGATTGTACCAAACTTGGTTATGAATTTTGGTCATTTTGGGTCAGTTTTAGGAGTTAAGCTCCACAGTTACACTGCTCTTTTCTTTTGGGTCACCCATTTTACTACTTAATTATGAATTTAGATCGAATTTAGTTATGAACTTTTGGTCACTTAGTAGGAAAAATATCCTGGCTTGTGTACAATCTTCCGTTTGCCTGTTCTTCACGTAAAAATTTGTCAAATTGGACATGACTTAATAATAGTAAAATGCAATTGATACTAGTATTTGAAGATTGTGCATGAATTCAGTAATGCTGGCCACACTTTATCCCAGTGGTAGTTTTAAAAGGATTGAGATTTGCTGCAATACCCACCAGATGCAACACCTTTTTGTTGGGCCGTTTATTTTGAGACTACACCCTCATCCTACTGAGCACCAGTCTTGGATCAACAATTGTTAAAAAGTAAAATAAAAAAAATAAAAAAATCTAAAGGCTAATGGGCACTGTCACATTAGTCCAGTGGAATAGAGACATAGTATGTAGCATTACTCTTATTTTAAATGAATGGCCCATATCATAACATAAAAAGTTGTTAGGGTGGTTTAGGGTTGCTATTTTGGTAGCTGAATCACCCAAAATGAGTAGTTTGGCCACCCCTTTTGATTTGAGGGCGGCCGAGCCACTCACTTTGGGTGGAATTTTGGCGTGGTTTGGCCACCCTTGTACCACCCCTTCTTGGTGGGCAAACCACGTTACCAAACAGCTAGTCAGCTACCCCCCCCCCCCAAAAAAAAAAAAAAAAAAAAAAAAGAAAGAAGAAAGAAAAACTACCCCAACAACCACTATTTTTGTTTTTGTTTTTTGCTTTGTTGTTACAATCCCGGTCATTCATTTAAAATGAACAACTCATAAAAAGGGTATTGCATACCGGATCTCAATCTGTCTTAATAAATCAACATTCCTTTAACTTGATACATGCTAGATTTATGTTGTACTAGACATATTTATAAATTACTCTGTACTCCCTCCGTATCAAAATAGATGTTTTCCTTTTCGAAATGTTCCAAAATATATGGGTTTTAAACAATTTAATTATTTATCTATAACTTTCCATATTACCCTTAATTTGAACTCATTATTTTTCCAAATTTGGACTTTTTTATTAGGCCAGCTAATAGCATTTTAGGGATATTGTTATGTTTATTTTGTTTTATTAGAATGTGTGTCATTTGCAAACTCTAATCTATTTTGGAATGGAGGAGGTAGATATTTTGTTTGAAGTTTGAACATGCTGAAACAAGCTGTTAGGATTAAAAATTTGATCCGTGACAAATACTACTGGAGTATGTTGAAAGTTGATAATGATGTTCGCTTGTGTTGGCGTTTAAGGAGTTATTCAGGATGATACTCTCTTTTGTAGCAACTAAAGGAACTTATTTACATCTTTGTGTGTAAGATCTTAGTGATGTTTTCTAGATTTGTGAAGATTTACATCTTTGTGTGTAAGATCTTAGTGATGTTTTCTAGATTTGTGAAGATAATGTTTGACCATTATAATCGTTTTACTGACCTTTGAATTGATGGTCTGCCATTTGAATGCACATGCACTTGTTTAAAAGCTTGAAATTATTGCAAGCTGGATGATATAAAAGCCTCAAGATGGTTTTTGTTTTTGTTTTTTGTTTTTTGCTTCTTTTCTTTTTTCTTTTTTCTTTTTCTTTTTTCTTTTTCTTTTTTTTTTCTTTTTTATTTTTTATAACCATGAAAGCCCCAGATGTGAAACATCTCAAACACTGAAATTATCTTCTTCCTGTCAAAAGCTGTCAAAAGCTGTCAAAAGCTTTTACACAATCTCTTAGGCAGGGAATTGGCTGTCAGCTATTCTCCTCCTCCTCCTCTCTCTCTCTCCAGTTACTGGCAGTTATTCTTTTGCTTGGAATGATGGTGGGGGGGACAATGATGATTCAAACATTTAAAATAATTGCTATTAAAATTTGAAACACCTTGTTTCTTTTGTTATAAGAAATTTTCCATCTAGCCATTTTGCCTTAAGCTAAATACGAGGCACATCTCCTGCAATTGATTTGCCAAAATGTGCATGTCTTGTTCTATCTATCAAATTGTATTTTAATTGATTCTTGTTTTTATGCTGAATAGTTCTTTTTTTCTTTTTAGTTAGTATTAGATTTTAATCTATTGTTGCTTGAAGCTTTTATGTTGATAGGCTGATTGATGATGGTATTGGTAATTTCTTGTTTTAGGTAACAAACACACCATGGGGTGAACGAGTCTCATTTGTTTTCAATCCGAATACTGATTTAGTGGCAAAGCCATTACATGTCAGTCCCTTTATGGTATGTCTTGGAAATTGGTATGCTCTTGTACTTTTTGGTGTCTAGCTTTTCCTTTTACCCTATAGTATAAGTTAATAACTTCTTGTTAATGTACATAATTGTTCTTTCCTATATAATATGGGAATAAGATTGAAGTACTGTTTTCTCATATCTCTTTGATATTTGATATACCTATTTGCATGGATTCCTCTCTCATGAGATAAATGCTGCAATCTGGGCTTATTCTATAACTTCATTTCTCCAGTTGATGTTTCTATCTTCTAGTTTTTGAGTTGTTTCTCTACTTGGATGATTTTTGGGGAGAAAGGACCTCCTTTTTTGTCCTTTCATATGTCTAAGAATCTTATGGATTTGAAAATGCAAAATGAAATGGGAGCGCCATCTGATGTTGATGCTTGATCATAGGCAGAAATCATATCCTGGTATTATATTGGTGAATGTTCAATCACTTAATGAACTCCATTCTTTTTTAACTTCTTTTCATCCTATTCATGCGTTTGTCAAAACATATCCTTTTGCACCCACATAGAATTATATGCTGGAAATTTTCTATTAGTGAATTGTGTTTCAGTTGATAGCTCCTTTTCTTTGCGCATTTAAATATAGGCTTGTGAACCCAGCATGAATCTTTCATGCTGTAAATTGTAGGCATAAATTTAGTACGATACCTTCTATTTTAGGAACAATTTTCTAAATACTAAATATAGCTTTTGCATTAATGTTCTTTGGGACTTTCAAATTGGAACTGGTGAGCCTTTGATGTTTCCATGATGGGGTTAAATTTGTAACGGAGTTTTTCTGCACTAAGGCGACCTTGTATGTCCTCTTGGACATTATCTTGGTTCACCTGCTTTATGCTTATGATTAATTTGCTAAAGTTTTTCAAAGACCTGAGGTAATTTCCATCGCATGGTAATGACTATCTTGGTGCTACCTATAATGACATCCTGTAGAATATGGGAGCCCAGCTTTAACCAATTTTCCTGCATGGATGAAATGAAGCCTCTAAGCATAAACAATGCTTCGAGTATGGCATAATGAAAGACTTGAAAATGTGATTCAGCAAATAAGAAAGAGAAGTCATAAGGCATACAGGAAATTCGGCATTTTGTTCTCTTCTGACTGAAGAAAAAGAAGGAAAAATCCTATCATCCGAATCTGAACACCATTATGTTCTGAAGCTGGATTGGTTAGAACAAAGATGTTTTCCAGGGTATAATCCTCAAAATAGAGTTTCCAAGCTTGAATAATGAGTGATGCTGGAACTTAGTCTGATTATTTGATTGTTCATTCCTGAAATCAAGGGATATAGTAGCTCTTTGAAATTGTAAGTGATACTTTAAGAAAAATCTTAATGTGCTTTCTTTATCCATTTTTTGTAATTTGGACAGAGGTTTTCTTTCTTTTTCTTTTGAGTAATCATTAGGGAAAACTATTGCAGGATATGCTTGGGACATGGAGAATCAGGGCAAATGCTCCTGGAGAGAATCTATATGTGGCTATTTCTGTTCAACACCCCAAGCTTGGTGACTATTTCACAGCTACCTTGAAAGCAAAAAGAGTGCCCTCATCATTAGTATCTGATCATGCTATGTTCTTCTGGCTGATGCCTCACATGGTTGCAGTGTGGATTTACTGGCATGTAAGTGGAATTGGAAAATGCTTTCTAGATCTAGTTTCAGTTATATTTTACTCTAATTAGTTAAACAGAGCTTTAACTACTACTAGTTAGGGTGGCAACCTGAATCATTTTTCACCTTAACTTGAACTATACTCCAAAAGATGTTCTTCACCATGAGCGTATGATATTTGGAATTCAGGAAACTAGCTTGTCAAGGTAGCCCGTGATCTTCTTTTCCCCTTCCTTTTCGAATTTAGAAAGGTTGATACAATTGAGAAGTTTTGGTGATTGAATGATAGTCTAATGACAATGTGAAATGTACCTCTAGACAATGCAATCAAAGGATACTGTTCTCAGGATGCTAGGAATAACTGACTTTGATAATTGCTATAAACAACGCCATACATTATGAGTATAATATAGGAAACTCTGTCATCTCTGTTAAAGCATTGTTTTAATAATGAAAAATTCACATTCTGTAACTGCAATGACGAAAAGTCTATAGGGAAATCATTTGGTGTATCTTCACATTCTGATTGATAATGAGTTGGATGAGGATAAACTGATTTTGAAACTTGTACCAACAAATACAACCATGGAAAATCATACAGACCAATGGTTGTATTTGTTGGTTTAGACTTCATATGTATAAAATCAATGACTACCTCATGCTACCTAGGTTAACATTTGCTGGTCTAAAACAAGCTCAATGTCTAAGAAACTTATCATTATAATATAACAAGTCTAAAGAAAAAAGGATATCTAACCAAAAAGAAAAAAGAGGTACACATGTTAGGTGAAAATTTGAAGGGATGAAAAGTGGTTTTTGCAGTCATGTCATATATAAGGCTGGTTATAATGCCAATATGCACTGGTGAGACTCAGTTTTCTTCTTGAGACTCTCTTGTATAACCCTAAGTTAATGACATTTGACATGGATAGTGAGTAAATCAATGGTCTTTTGATCATATGATTTTTTAACATGATAGAAACTGTCAAACGGATTCATTCTTACCTGTATGTTTGAAGTTTATGATATGAAGTAAGGTTCTCGTTCAGGTCCTATAATATTTGTGCTTGATTAAAGATGTCTCACCTCAGTTGAACAGTTGAACGCGACCCCTCTAAGTTGATCTGTATGCTTAGCTTTTGTTTTTTCTTCTTTTCCTGTTTTCCGAATGGTACTTTGGAATCGGCCAACAACATGCTCTTGTATAAAGCTATGATACGTAGGAAAATTCTTTGTTAATTCAAAACTCTTGGTTATGTCAAGTGATAGATTTCTGACCGTTTTGGAACATATGCCTTCTTGCCTCATCTTTATATAAACTCATGTTGGATTCAAATCCAAGATAAGATGCCTTTGCATTGAATTAATTAATCCATTCTCTTAAACTGTGTTTTTTTCCTCCAGGCTGTTAAGCTATGGTGGAAAAATGTGTCATTTCTCCAACACCCAAGGTACACTAACCCTGCATATAGAGAGGAAGCTGTGATACGTGATCAAAAACTTCAACGCTGTCCGATAATTGGATCAGACAAAGACGAATATCTGCAAGATGAAGGAAGTGATCAAGGATGCTTGCCTGATAGAAATTGCGAGATTCGTCAGTTCACTTGGAGAGATGCTAAGTGGCCTTGGTCTTGAATATTGAGGAAAGGTATATATTATCATTTATAACCATAGATGGCCTGTAGAAAGCAAGCACATTGAAAGAATAGGATCTCAATGACAATCAAGACGAATATCTTTGCTTATTGGTTGTTGTTTTAATGCTTTCACTGAATTAATAACATCTGTTCATTTTCCTTTTCAGTATATTAGGTTTCCATTTTATCATCCATCAGTCTGATAAGTTATTTCTGTTGAAGTTTTTAAGTTACTGGAAGCACTCCTAGATCTCAACCGATAATGGCTGCCTAATTATATGGAATACCATGTTATCTTGCTTACTGGGATGGTTTTATGTACCACTAGAGTGATTTTCTTAATGTTAGCTAAAAATAACATTCAAACACGAGAACACACCAAGGGAAGCTCTTGGTGTTTTCCTCGTGAACTAGTTTCCTTTCACTGTAAAACCCTCTGCCGCCTCCTTCGCGGGTGCCAGGGGAGGAGGAATGGACCTTGTCTCCTGGCCTCCTTCCTTCCCTCTCTCCCTCGCTTTTCATTTTTCGTTTTTTTGTTGGCTCGCATGTTCTGCAGTTCTCCACCCTCCACCACCACCTTCTTCCTCGCTCACCACCTCCATCTCTCCTCCTACTCCAAGTGTGGGTCTCACGCACATCCCTGCCATATCCCCCCATCGTCTGAGTTGCAGTTCTATGATGGTTTTGGTTTTCTGTCTTTCACGGTGGTCTTCCTTTGTTGTCCAAGCCCTTTGCTTTGCTACAGAGACATAAATAAAGGATGTCCTTTGAGCTTCATCTAATTATCACATCATGAAAAATTAGTTTCCTGATGTGATAACTTTTTTTTTTTTAAAGTAAATAATCATTTTATTTAGACAAAGAGGAGAGTGCTATATTAATGGACAGTGTCAATTATATAAAGCTCTTAAGGAACAGAGATTCGATGGAGATGAACAGGTTCAACCCCTTCAAAAAGTGTTATTATTCTCCTTTCAGATTATCTACATAACCCACAAGGTGAATAAACCAACAAATTAATCATGAGTAGCTGGCCATCTTTGGACTTAAAAACAATTCGTTTGAGTCGTTGTTGTCGGCCTTCAATCATCAAGTGCTATTCCATGTGCTAAAAAAGGGATAAAAGGAGGATAAGTCAGCACCCAAAAGAAGTTGAAAAACACAGTACACCAAAATGGGAGTAAAAGAAAGCAAAGGGGAAAACTCGTTTCACACAAAGCCATGGCTATAGCTATAGCTATTAAGCACGTGCACACTAGACTCAAATATGAGGAAATTACCCCAAGACGATTGATTGACTTTGGTTGTTGTTGGGTCTTACGGCTCTGTTTGGTTTATGTTTTTAATTTTTTATTTTAAAAAATGTTTTTACGTGACATAAAAGTAAATTATAAGTGTTTTGTATTTGAGTTGTTTGTTTTGGCAGGTGATTTAGACGGTAGTTGGACATAGAGGCAGACCAGCAACAGACAATAGTATATCCTTAGTTTCAACTCGATCTCAAGCCTAAGATTCATCACTATTCATGCACGTGGTCGGCGGCTCGTAACTTTTTTCTACAAGTAATTGAGCACAGTCGTTTAATTTGAAGCTTCTAATTATTATCTGTGAGAAGATTATGATACGATTTGCTCAACAAAGAAAAGATTGTGATGCGATTTGCCGGCAAGCATGTATTATAAATGCAAAGCTGCAATATGATTCGGTAAACCTCGTGCTCTTTATTTATTTATTTATGCCCCTCCTTGTACAATCCTTTAACGAAAACCTTTACACTTATTTATATTGGTTCTTAAAAAAAAAAAGAAAAAGAAAAAGAAAAAAAAAGAACCGAATAAGCTAACAAATAGAAGCGAAATGTTTATATATATATATATATATATATATATATATATATATATATATATATATATATATATATATATATATATATATATATATATATATATATATCGTATAATGAAATACCACATGGGTGATATATGAGAATTCAAATATGTGGAATCAGTAATGTTATGATCTTCTACATCCTAGGTCTTTTCGTTCCTTCAACTGGCTTACGTTCTTCATGTAGCATTCCAACCGAATAACTCAATGAAATTACGTCACTTTTCTTTTTCGGTGTAAGATTGGGGTTGTTTGGCAAAGCCAGGGACAGTACATAGTAGTGGATGCTACTGTTCATTTTTTTTTAAAAAAAAAAAAAAAATTTCCAATAACAATCAACATCAAAATATTCCCATTTTTTTTTTTCACTTTTTATAGCACATAAATAATTTTTTATTACTATTCAAATAAAAAAATTCACTACAATACAAAACTTTTTCACTTTTCTATACTAATTTTTTTTTACTTTATATCACATCATCGTTTTTTACTAATTTCAAAATTAACAACTCACTACTCTGTTCTATACATGTCTTTGCCGAACAAGACTATTAATTGAAGAAATAAAACCCTAATGATGAACTATCAATATACCAATTTATTACCAATGCATTCATGTTTAAATTTAAACCCATATTAACTACACAAGTAGAAAAGCTGCACATTCTCTTCTGCTAGTGTTGTACATGAATTTAAACAGCCAGATTTAATTTTGTTATTATTTCTTTGATCGAAAAGTAAGAGGGTGTGAGCTATCGTATGGGATTTCTTTCTTGTAAATTTGGGTGGCAATATATGCACATGTAGGAGATTTTTCTTGATTGATATCATAATCTCAACCAATTTTCTTCCTTATTTAGCATTAATCGTCTTAACATCAATAATTTCCATAAAGATTAGGACTTTTCATTTTTATTTAGGCTTTCCATCTTTAGGTTGATGTTATAATAATATTGATGGATGTCTTGAAAATCAAATTTGAGAATGAAATTATTAAATCAATAAAGTTATTGAGCTTTCATTATCGTTTCTTTCAAATTTGGACTTTTTGTGTGTCTTTTGAATGGAGGACATTAATTGTTGCTTCTCTTCTTTTCCTCAAATGGTGGGGACGAAACTCGTGTTTTGGGTGATTTTCAAGTTGAAAAATACAGGCAATATGTTTTTGTTCAAACGAGAGGGTTGTCCTTTGAATGAGATTAAAATAGATCGAGAGCCTCGTTCGAACTTTTGATCACAACCCGTTCAAACGAGACTATCTAAAACTAGAACTTTTGATCACAACCCGGATTCTAACCATGGCCGGATTTCGGCCAGAATCTGGTCCACCAGCATTCGGATTCCGGTGATCGGATGTTGCCGGATTCCGGCGTCACCTGAATTCCGACAACTGACCATTGCTGGATTTCGGCAATCAGATATCAAACATGCATGCAAGTACCAAGAGTATAATTTCGGAAAACGATTTACAATTTTTAAAACCATAAATCGTTTTCCAAAAATTAAAGAAGCTTTTATAATCAAACCAAAAATGATTTTTGTTAATCATTATTTTCGCCTCTACTAAACACCGTAAAATGTCGAAATCATTTTACGCCGAAACAAACGGAACATTAGTAAGTAACCATCGTGAAAAGTTAGTAGTTACTTGGTAGAAGACGCAACCACACGGGGGTGTGGGCATTCCATTCTTTGGTGCACTACTCATGGCATCAGCGTAGTCATGGATGGTGTCACAACGAGCGTTAACATAGTCAAGCATGTGACTATGTGAGCACCCATCGCATCAATATATATAGTTAGGGTCGGCCAAGAAGGATGTGTCTCCCCAATTAATTTTGGTACTATCTTGTAGCCATATGAGTGCTCAAAGACCTAAGAGGGCAGTGTCAACCCTAAGTGGAACAGGGGCTAATGTGCGGGGCCAGGACAAAGGGAAGAACACAGTTTATTTAAGTTCAGAAGAGAAACCATCTAAACATATATATAGAACAGTATTTCAGTTTTTCTTCTACATGCAAGTTTAGAAATGTAATCCTTTTAACATTAGAACCTTTACTTGCAATATTTATTGCTTCAGCATAGATTTGATTATAAAGTAGTATGATTGTAAAAAAAAAAAAATCGGGATTTGGCTCGGGTACTGTAAAGAAAAATAAAATAAAATAAAATAAAATAAAAAATACAACATTTATGCTTTAGTTGTTTTAAGGGTTTAGATTTAATTTAATTTTCTCTTTCTTTCTTATGGAATACTTGAAATTAAATATAGACCCTTAAAACAATTACAACATATGTGGAATAGATTTTTTTTTTTTTTTTTTTTTTTTTTTTTTTTTTTTTTTTTTTTTCTTACGGCACCTAAGCCAAGCCAAATCTAAAAAAGTTATGGTTGGTGTTGTTTAGCAACGGTGCTAAGCGAATAGTGCCGTTTTTTCTCTCCAAAACGCTAATAACACCTTCTTCTTTTTTTTTTTTTGGTGTGTGTGTAAGTATGATAAATTGATGTGACGAGTAACATTACTTATCCAACAAACGTGTTTAGCGTGTTCTTGGATCACTGTCAATCAGCGCCATCGGTCGCCCACTAAACTCCCAAAACAGCCTCTAGTGCTAACACCACCATTGATCGCTCCCACCAAAGAGACAAAATTAGACAATAATGTAGTCTCTTTTTGAAAACTTGTAGATGTCATAGACTGCCTAATTAAGCACGTGTACACTTGACTCAAATATGAGAAAGTTCGCCGGAGACGACTGACTTCAGTTGTTGGGGTCTCCACATCTTTTTTTATTTTATTTTATTTATTTATTAATTTTGGATACAAGTATTTGAGCAGATTATGATACGATTTGCTCAACAAAGAAAAGATTGTGATACGATTTGCCAGCATATATGTATTATAGTTAATCTTCGTGCTCTTTTTTTTTTTTTTTTTTTTTTTTTTTTTTTTTTCATTATTTATTTGAAAAAGATTCCCTTCTTTTATGGTGTAATATTAATTAAAGAAATAAAACCCAATGAAGGTCGAGTAAGATCAAGGCTTAAAGTTTTGAAATTTTTAATATTATACCAATTCTAGTCTATTTAATGATATTTAAAAAAAAAAAAAATGCACCAACCACTACCTAATTTTGCCCACTCTAATTTTTATCGAAATATAAAAATAACTTTTATATTACCGAATTTATATTACTATCTGAGAACACAGTATGGATTTATTTTATTTATTAATTAAACACAGTACGGATGATGGGTCCCAAGTGGGAAAAGAATAGGAAGAAAAGAAAGAGAAAAGGGAACAATTTTTGTTTTATTGATTAAATTTTTATGGAAGTGGATTTAAATATACCATATTAGCAAAATATTATAATATCATTACTTGTGTTAACAGGTGTCTCCGTTATTTTTCTCATTTTTTTATATTAATTTGTTGGGTGGCAATTCCTGCTCATGGGTTCGATTCGTATCGTGTTAAGTCATACATATACAATTATATGGATCGATACGAACGTAACTCATTTAATTAATCATCACGAACACGGCCAATTCGTATCATTCGCCATTATGATAGAATAACAATTTATGTGGTCCATTTGGTGCATTGTAAACCGCACCAACATATCAATCAAAAGTCTGAACTTCATATGATTAAGATAGATCATCATGATTGATATGTGTTATAATCTTATCAAATAAAATGTTCAATTCTATTACTAACTACGAATAACAACTTATATAATTTACGAGGTTTATGTTTAAGATCTTCTATGTGGCAATCTCCTTAACACGCCTTAAACCATATTTAATATAATTAAGGATTTACATGTACAATGAATGCGTACATGTAAACGGTAATATGTCCAATGTTCTCCAAATATATCAACAAATAAACAATTTTATTCAATAAAATAAAAGGGAAAACTTCATTTAGAACTCCTAATCTTTCATCACTTTTACAATTAAGCACTCAACTTTAAAAAATGTCAATTTAAGGTATCAATCTTTTAATTTTTTTCAAATTCAACCCACCATTTGAATTTTTCATTAAATCCTATCAAAATTTTCAAAATACCCTTATGTTTATTTTTTTAAAAAAAAAACTATAAAATTTTTCAAAGATTCAGGCATGAGTATTTTTACAAATTTCGTTAAATTTTGACCAATATTGAAATCCCTGATTTTT
The DNA here is from genome assembly GCF_958979055.1 of Alnus glutinosa. Classification (NCBI taxonomy): domain Eukaryota; kingdom Viridiplantae; phylum Streptophyta; class Magnoliopsida; order Fagales; family Betulaceae; genus Alnus; species Alnus glutinosa. The sequence goes on along the minus strand of NC_084890.1, from coordinate 26,966,920 downwards.
TTTTCTTTAAAAAAAAAAAAAAGGGTATTTTGAGCATTTTGATAGGATCTGACCAGTCGAAATCCTGCGGCTTTGCCAGATTCCGGCTGTATTATCTGGATTCCGGCGAAACTAGACATATTCCGGCCAATTTGGCCAGAATCTGGCAACGGCAGACGAACTTCACCGAATTCCAGCAGTAGTTGCTAGATTCCGTTTTATACCGTTAATAATTTTTTCATACTAGCTGAACGTCAAAAAAAAAATAAAAAAAAATAATAATAATTTAAAAAAATATCTTTGGATGAAAACATTTTTCTTGGAAAGAAACAGAGCAATAATATTTAAAGCATGGAAAGTGTCACAAATAAAATCAGGAGTGGCGTAGTCTAAAAGGTATGATGTCGTGTACGCACGTGAGTGGAAGATTGGACACAAGAACAATTTTCACAGTTTTCATTCAATTCTTCAGCTGCCGCCTGCCATACATACAACTGGTCCAGTGGATAGCGATGAAGATGGCGCTCTAGCCTGCAAAAATCACACCAACCGCCACCCAAAAGGACAGCATTGATCACGTGCCACAAATCAATCATTCGATCACTCCACTTTTCGCTCTTATGATCTTATCCTATCCAACTTGAACCCTAGTTACGTTTGTTTCACGAGAAAATACTGACTTTTTTCTTTTCTTTTCTTTTCCTCCGCCTGCTTAGAAAATATATAATTTGTGGGTGGTGGTTAGTCACTTACAAACGTCACGGAATCAAATATTGGGCTCAAAAGACCGTGGGGCATTTTGAAACTACACTTTTTAGTGGGTTTTTTTTTTTTTTTTTTTTTTTTTTTGAGATATTGATATTGATGGTAGGTGAGTTTTTTAAATATTCTTCTTTTTTTTTTTCATATAAAAAAAATTAAAATTAAATTTAAACCGTTAAAAAAATTATAACACATGTGCTGTGTTCTTTTTTAATACAATAGCTAAGCCAAATCCGTGACTTTGAGAATTCAAATCATAAGATTATAAGATCATTTCAAATTCCTAGGGTTAGCATATAGATTTTTTCAAAAAAAATATCAATCATTCTTTTCAAATTAAATACTTAGTATTTTGTCATCTCAATATTATTATTATTATTATTATTATTTTAAAAAAATATGGGAAATTGAGGTGATAAATGTTGATTTGAAACAGTAATTACCCAATTACCTTTGAAAATTAGTTGCTTTATGTGATATATACTGAAAATAATAATAATAAAAAAAAACGTGTTGCATGCACGTGTTCCAGCTTTGAAATGATTGAATTTAATTACGAGATAAAATTCGTTAGAATATATATAGCGCAGATCAGTAGAGAACCTCACATCCAATGAGATATATATATATATATATATATATATATATATATATATATATATATATATATATATATATATATATATTAAAAAGAAAAAGATATATATTAAGATAAAGAAAAACAGAAATTTGACAACCTTAACCTTGAACATTTGTAGTCTGGCTACAAGAGTAATTAGTTATCAAAAAAGGTAGTTTTGGAAATTATTCGCGACAGATCGAACTCAAATAAAAAAATGACAAGATCGAGTAGACAGTGGAGTGTTTTTATTTTAACATAAAAATAACATCAATATATCGATTTCGAACAAAAGGTGACTGCCTTTCTATTTGGAAAGTTAATCTCCCCACCAATTGGCCTAAAAGACTTAAAACTATTTGGATTCAATAAATTTATATCTCCTATATATAAAAATAATGTTAGAGATGGTGACTCATGTTTGGAACAAGAAAGAAGAGGTCATTTAGTGACGTTTAAAGCATAAAAGACGCCACTAAACGTTTAATGACGTATAGTTACGCTTGAGGTCGAGAATTTTGATCATTCGCAAACCGTAGCAAAATAAGCATAGCTCATGAGGACCATTGTAGCTTTTTTATGATATATATAGGAATCTAAATTTGCAAAATCAGTAATGTTATGATCTTCTACATCTTAGGTCTTACCGACGTTCTTTTATCTGGCTTATGTTCTTTATGTTGCATTTAGACCGAATTAGAATGACTTTATAAAATTACGTCACCTTTCTTTTTCGGTGTAAGATTAATTGAAGAAATAAAACCCTAATGGTAAACTATCATTATACCAATTTATTACCGATGCATTCATGTTTAAATTTAAACCCATATTAACTACACAAGAAGAAAAGCTGCACATTCTCTTCTGCTAGTGTTGTACATTAATTTAAACAGCCAGATTTAATTTTGTTATTATTTCTTTGATCGAAAAGTAAGAGGGTGTGAGCTATCGTATGGGATTTCTTTCTTGTAAATTTGGGTGGCAATATATGCACATGTAGGAGAATTTTCTTGATTGATATCATAATCTCAACCAATTTTCTTCCTTATTTAGCATTAATCGTCTTAACATCAATAATTTCCATAAAGATTAGGACTTGTCATTTTTAGGTTGATGTTATAATAATATTGATGGATGTCTTGACTCTTGAAAATCAAATTTGAGAATGAAATTATTAAATCAATAAAGTTATTGAGCTTTCATTATCGTTTCTTTCAAATTTGGACTTTTTGTGTGTCTTTTGAATGGAGGACATTAATTGTTGCTTCTCTTCTTTTCCTCAAATGGTGGGGACGAAACTCGTGTTTTGGGTGATTTTAATGTTGAAAAATACAGGCAATATGTTTTTGTTCAAACGAGGGGGTTGTCCTTTGAATGAGATTAAAATAGATCGAGAGCCTCGTTCGAACTTTCGATCACAACCCGTTCAAACGAGACTATCCAAAACTAGAAAAAATGAGGAATTCGATCTCCAGAGAGAGAGAGAGAGAGAGAGAGAGAGAGAGAGAGAGAGAGAGAGAGAGAGAGAGAGAGAGAGAGAGAGAGAGTTTTAAGGTTTGAGCTGAAATGGGTTTTGTAAGGGCATTCAGAGAGATTAAAGTCTGAACTAGAGCTTAGGGTAATTTGCATATATATATATATGAGTAATGATTCACTACCACCTAAATATACAACTTTTCACCACCTTGCCTATGTGGCAAGGTGGTCCCTCACCTTAATTTATTTTTAAAAAATAAAAAAATTAAAAAAGTAGTGGGGGACCACCTTGCCACATAGGCAAGGTGGTAAAAAGTTGTATCTTTGGGTGGCATTGAATCATTACTCTATATATATATATATATGATAACGCAACGTGTTTTCAAGGGTTTAGCAAGGAATTAATTAAGCGAGTGCGGTAAGTAAACTTCCTTCAAAGGAGTGAATTAATTTTCATGAAATTATTTATTGGTATTTTTATAGTACAAAAACATCTTAAAATGTTAGTTTAATCTGATCTGAGCCCATGTTTTATACACATTTTTGGCATGATATTGAAGTATCTATTCAGTCTTGTGATAATTAATTAGAAAAGTTGAGTTTTAAGACAAGTTATGAGATAAGTTTTTAAAGAGGATTTCCGGTAGAAAGAAAGAGGAGATAAACATGTGTTAAGTTTTAGTATTTTATAGTAAAGAGAACAGTCAAATAACACATGTTATTTTCAGTATGTACAAAATTAGTAAGTAACCGGTGTGAAAAGTTAGTAGTTACCCAGTAGAAGACGCAATTACACGAGGGTGTGGGCTACCATCGGATTCCATTCTTTGGTGCACTACCCATGGGGTCAGCGTAGTCATGGATGGTGTGATCACGAGCGTTAACATAGTCAAGCATTTGAGCACCCATCTCATCAATGTATATAGTTAGGGTCGGCCAAGCGAATAGTGCCGTTTTTTCTCCCCGAAACGCCAATAATACCCTCTTTTTTTGTGTGTGTGTGTGTAAGTATGATAAATTGATGTGAAGAATAACATTACTTATCCAACAAACGTGTCTAGCGTGTTCTTGGATCACTGTCAATCAGCGCTATCGGTCACCCACTAAACTCCCAAAACAGCCTCTAGTGCTAACACCACCGTTGATCGCTCTCACCAAAGAGACAAATTAGACAATAATATAGTCTCTTTTTGAAAAGTTGTAGACTGCCTAATTAAGCACATGTACACTTGACTCAAATATGAGAAAGTTCGCCAGAGACGACTGACTTCAGTTGTTGGCGTCCCAACATCTTTTTTATTTATTAATTTTGGATACAAGTATTCTTTTTTATTTATTTATTTATTAATTTTGGATACAAGTATTTGAGCAGATTATGATACGATTTGCTCAACAAAGAAAAGATTGTGATACGATTTGCCAGCATATATGTATTATAGTTAATCTTCGTGCTCTTTTTTATTATTATTATTATTATTATTTATTTAAGAAAGATTCCCTTCTTTTATGGTGTAATATTAATTAAAGAAATAAAACCCTAATTAATGATGAACTATCATTAATATTATACCCAATGAAGGTCGAGTAAGATCAAGGCTTAAAGTTTTGAAATTTTTAATATTCTACCTATTCTACTATATTTAATGATATTAAAAAAAAAAAAATGCACCAACCACTACCTAATTTTGCCCACTCTAATTTTTATCGAAATATAAAAATAACTTTTATATTACCGAATTTATATTACCATCTTTTTTCTTCTTTTTTTTTGAAGAGAAAATGTAATCATTTCATTAAATCACTCGAAGGGTAACAAAATTACAGTCAAACAGAGTCAAAACTAGACTCATGACCATTACAGGGACTCATAATAATACAAGTACCCCATTACAGTTACCCCAAAACACAAATCATACTAACAATTGCTACAAATAAGCCTAGCTAACAGAAATGTGTTTCTGCGTTGACATATGAACCTCTACTTGCACTATGGAGTCGGTCACAAACAATCTGTGCTAAAAAGCAATGACAATGCTAAATTTAACCCAGAGCACACTGTCAAATACAAGAAAAACACCCAAGATAGAAGTTGCTAGCGGAATAAAACACCGCCGGAGACGCTACATGCGTCGCCACCGGCCGATCCCCTACAGCAGCCTAACACAAGAAACCCCCGGGCACCACTAGACACGACAAAAGATGCGGAACGTGGCCATCACGCACGGCCAAAAGTGTGTAGTACACCTTGGCGCGTGATGACCACGTGCTGATCACCGAGAACTTTCCGGCCGTAACGGGCAGCGACTAAGCCAGAGGATGGCGACGAGCAAGGCTGAGGGGCGTGTGTCAACTAGAGGGCATCAAAATTTATATTACCATTTGAGAACACAGTATGGATTTATTTTATTTATTAATTAAACACAGTACGGATGATGGGTCCGAAGTGGGAAAAGAAAGGGAAGAAAATAAAGAGAAAAGGGGACAATTTTTGTTTTATTGATTAAATTTTTAATGGAAGTGGATTTAAATATACCATATTAGCAAAATATTATAATATTATTACTTGTGTTAACAGGTATCTCCGTTATTTTTCTCATTTTTTATATTAATTTGTTGGGTGGCAATTCCTGTTCAAGGGTTCGGTTCGTATCGTGTCAAGTCATGGATATACAATTATATGAATCAATATGAACACAGCCTATTTAATTAATCATCACGAAAAAAGCCAATTCATATCAACCGTCGTTATGATAGAGCAACAACTCATCATGTGGTCCGTTCAATGCATTGTAACTGCACCAACATGTCAATCAAAAGTTTGACATTCATATGATGAAGATAGATCATCATGATTGATATATTATAGTCTTATCAAATAGAATGCTCAATTCCATTACTGACTATGAACAACAGCTTATAAGTTACGAGGTTTATGGTTTAAGATTTTCTGTATGGCAATCTCCTTAACACGCCTTAAACCATATTTAATATAATTTAAGGACTTACATGTACAATGAATGCATACATGTAAACAATAATATGTCCAATGTTTTCCAAATAAATCAATAAATGAACTACTTTATTTAATAAAATAAAAGGGAAAACTTCACTTATAACTCCTAATCTTTTATCACTTTTACAATTAAGCTCTCAACTTTAAAAAATGTCAATTTAAGTTATCCATCTTTCAATTTTTTTCAATTTCAACCATTCATTAGAATTTTTCATTAAATCCTATCAAAATTCTCAAAATACCCTTGTAGTTATTTTTTATTTTTATTTTTAAAAAAAATTACAAAAATTTCAAATATTTAGGCATGGATATCTTTGCAAATTCCGTTAAATTCTAACCAACACCGAAATCCTTGCAATTTTTTTTCTTTATTTTTTCCTTAAAAAAAATAGGGGTATTTTGGAAATTTTTACAGGATTTAACGAAAAATTCTAACGAATGGTTGAAATTAAAAAAAAAAATAATAAAAAAAATTAAACGATGGATACCTTAAATTGGCATTTTTTTTTTTTTTTTTTTTTTTTTAATTTGAGTACTTAATTACAAAATTGATGAAAGATAAGGGGTTATAAGTCAAGTTTTTCCAAGACAAAATCTCATACAAAAAGAATTAGACTTTAGAGCATAAACCCTAACAATAAACTGCATAAAGGTTTGGAGTACTTTAGGTGTTTAATGGTATTAGCAGTGTTAAAGGGGACATCTTTTTAAGTTTCAGTGCCTCTAGAGCCATCGTCAGACTTAAAAATGTGATTTTTCAGATGTTGAAGCGATGAATAGTGTTTCTAATTGATCACTCTTCATCATTGATCGATCAGAAGTCTTGCAATTTTTTGAGTGAACAATGACAATTGATCATTGCCATAGTATAATTTAATCTCTTGATTATTTTTATATTATTAAAATCATATTTCATTGCGTAAGTTTAATTTTAATAACTCCTTACTAAAATGCTCAAGCCCGAGACTTAGAATAATCATTTCTCATTAAATCTATCTCGATGAGATATTTCATATCTCTATGATTACAATCAAAGTGACTATGAATTTTATTTTGGGGAGCAGTGTTCTCACAATACTACATGTGATTACCTAACACACCGAAATTTTGACCATGAAAAGATCTGTCTTAAATGTATCAAAGTGACGTACACTTCACATTCATCTCAGGATTGAGAGTCAATGCGATAAGCAGTCATGAGTTAAAGCTCTTCAATTGATAGTAGTTTATAGAATAACAACTCACGTGGTCCAGTTCAGTACATTGTAACCATACCAACATATCAATCAGAAGTTTCAACTTCCATTATCAAGATAGATCATCATGATTCATATGTTGTAGTCTTATCAAATATAATGTCTGGTTCCATAACTGGCTATGAACTTGAGTTTATAAGTTAGAAGGCATTATATATGGCTTGTATCTTCTGTGTGATAATTTCATCAGCATACCTAAACCATATTCAATGTAACTTAAGGACTACATATACATAATTGTCTCACACGTGTATATAAAGATATTCCAATGTTTTAATTTATCTAAAAATAAATAAACAACTTTATTATTAAATTAAAAATGTCATACAAATAAAATTGGGTTTGAAGGTACTATCCCTAGCTAATAAACCACCTCCGCCGAAGGGACCACAAGGCCTGTCTACTGTGGAGCCCGTCGGCTTATCAAGGACACTAGAGCTAGTGGTCCAAGGAGAGCTCGTTGGTCTAGCCCGAGAAACTACCATGTTCCAGGACCATGATACACCTATATATACTTCGATAGGATGCATCATAGCCAATTTAAAACATTTTTGTTCTAAAGAAACAATGCATTAAAACATTTTTGTTCGAAAGAAACAAAGCATATATAGAAAAAAATCAGGAGTGGCGTAGTCTAAAAGGTAACCATGTCGTGTACGTGAGTGGAAGATTGGACACAAGAACAATTTCCATTCCGAAAAGAAAGAAACTTTTTTACTTTACTTTAGTTATTTTCACAGTTTTCATTCAATTCTTCAGCTGCCGCCTGCCATAAATGATACAACTGGTCCAATGGATAGTGACGAAGATGGCGCTAGCTTGCAAAAATCCCACCAACTGCCACCCAAAAGGACAACATTGATCACGTGCCACAAATCAATCACTCAATCACGTACTCCACTTTTCGCTCTTATGATCTTATCCTATCCAACTTGAACGACGCTAGTTACGCTACCCACCGATTTCCGGTTCCACCAGCCAGATTTTCTGTTTGTTTCACGAGAAAATACTGACTTTTTTCTTTTCTTTTCCTCCGCCTGCTGAGAGAATATATAACTTGTGGGTGGTGGTTAGCCACTTACAAACGTCACGGAATTAAATATTGGGCTCAAAAGACCGTGGGGCATTTTGAAACTACACTTTTTAGTGGGTTTTTTTTTTTTTTTTGGGGGGGGGGGGGGGGGGGGGGTGGGTTCTCAAATGACCCTTTTAGCTTTACGATGAGATATTGATGGTAGGTGAGTTTTTTTTAATGGTATAGATTTAAATATTCTTTTTTTTTTTTAATATAAAAAAGATTAAAATTAAATTTAAACCGTTAAAAAAATTACAACACATATGCTGGGTTCTTTTTTTTATACAATAGCAAAGCTAAATCCGTGAGTTTGAGAATTCAAATCTTAAGATTATAAGATCATTTCAAATTCCTAGGATTAGCATAGATTTTGTCATATCAGTATTATTATTTTTAAAATTAAAAAAAAAATATATATGGGAAATGTTGATCAAGGTGATAAATGTTGAAATGAAAACAATAGTTAATTCGATCGATATTATTATGAATAATGCTAGAAACTATATTTGTATTATACAACTATCTTACAACACTGTCATAGTAGTTCTAACCAATCATTTGAATTATTTTTATTAAAAGAATAAAAAATTAAACGGCTTGTCCAGACTATTACTTTAATATTGTAAGATAAAAATGTCGTATATCACATTATTCTTATTTTTTTGTTATATATATAGACATTTATCAACTATACAACTTTTTTTTTTTTTAAAAAAAAAAAAAAGAAAAAGAAAAAGAAAAGGAAAAATGATGAAACTCATAATTAAGGTGACATTCCAATCATTAAATGGTGGTGAAAGATGTAGATCGAGGTCGAGTGTGGTCCTAAATTAGTTGCGCTATTATATGGGTTACTTTATAAAAAGAAAAATAAATAAATAAAAGAAGAAGAGTAATGATACACATCATCCTCTTGTCCTCCCAAAATTGATGTGGCTTTTAAAATTACCATTGGATCAAAATCCAATAGTGATCTATCATAAATGAGTAATGCTACACATCATCCCCTTATCCTCCTTTTGTCCCCCTAAAATTGATGTGGCTCTTAAAATCACCATTAAATTTTTAATATATCACAATTGAATTTTGATCAAATGGTGATTTTAAGAGCCATATCAATTTTGGGAGGACAAAAGGAGGACAAGGGGATGATGTGTAGCATTACTCATCATAAATTCAATGGTAATTTTAAGAGCCACATCAATTTTAGGAGGACAAGGGGATGATGTGTAGCATTATTCAAAGAAAAAAGAAGAAGAAGAAGGTGGCTCGTATTGTGTTAATCTTCTAGCTGGGGCATCACTTTTTTATCCTTGATGGAAAGGTTTTTATGCAGGTTTATTAAAGATGAAATGGCATCAATGACAATCTTGGCTTGTCGTATTTGGCCGAGAAGAAACACTTTGGTTTTTGAGGAGGTTTTCATTCACCCACTCACAGTGTTTTACCTAGCGGCTGAAAACTTACGGGAATTTCAGTTGATCCACCAAACCAACACTAGAGGATGTGCGGTTTGTGAGGATAAGAGTTTTTTTTTTTTTTTTTTTTTTTTTTTTTTTTTTTTTTTAAATTTTAATCAATGATAGAAAAGAAAAATTCAACACAAAAATTTAAAATACAAATGAAATTGATAAATAAATTTAATCTATGTATTCAAAATTATTAGAAAAGGATAAGTAACCCAGTTGAGACATTCTCAAAATAATAATAGTAAAGATTGTATCTTTATTTAGGAACTTTTATAAAATTCACTTTATCAACCTTGTATTTGTAAAAAGTTGTAACGAATTACCACAAGTAATTTGTCATAACAAAATGGGATATTTATTTTATATCGTATGACATTTTTACACTAATTTAAACAATCTAATTTCAAGTCTATATAAATAAAGAGAAATGTTATACGTGCCCCACTCTTTCGATCTTTGATGTGATAGTGAAAATTATTATTAGATCCAAAACTCAATAGTATGTGATTTCATTCACCCACTCACAGTGTTTTTCTTGGCGGCTGAGAACTTACCGGAATTTCAGTTGATTCACCAAACTCTCACTCTAGCCGTTTGGCCACTTTGTGAAAAGTATTTAACGGGAATCTGTAAGCCTCATATCCACTAATGTTGTTCATGCTCCAAGGGAAACAAATGGTGGTGCTCATGGTCTTGCAAAACATACGATCTCCTTTAGGCAATCTCAAGTTTGGTTAGAGGGTATTTCAAGTCATATCCTTCCTATTGTACTTAGAGCATTTTTAGTAGCCTCACCAAATTAGTTTTTTAGCTATTTTGGTGAGCCAATTTGATGAAAACTCTTAAAAACCACTCCCAGCAGCCTCACCATTTTAACCAAAAAAATTTGATGACTGAAATTACTAGTCAAATTAGACCAGGCATTTTCACTCAACAACCCACTCACCAAATTTTGTTTCACATTTCTCTCTCACATGATTAGCACACTTTTTCCTTTTTTTTCTCATTTTCTTCTCTCATCTCCCATCTCTCACACGATAATGTCCTTATTTCATGGATATAAATGATTTTTTATAAAAATATTATATAGAGAAAAAATAAAGAAATATGAAAAAATTATTATTTAAATGGAATAGTGAATATTGACTAGTTAAAATGGTGAGGCTGCTGGAGGAATTTTAATAAAGTGGCTCATCAGAATAGAAAAAAGTAATTTTTAGTTATTTTGGTGAGTAAAATTTGGTGAGGCTACTAGGAATGCTCTTAGGGAGCAAGCTCTCCCTATACCCTAATTGGGTAAGTTTTTTTATCAATAAAAAGGGTATCTTAATTCGTAAAAAAAAAAAATAAAAAAAAAATAGAACATATATAATATAATTATTACTTAATTTAAGTTATAATCCCATGATATGCATGTACATAAATAAAAGAATAAGGAGAATGTAGAGAGCTATTCCTCCGGAGAATTCGACTCTAACCTCTTTGAAAATTTTCCAATTACCTTAAATTAGTTGCTTTATGTGATAAATACTGAAAAAAATAAAAAATAAATAAATAAACGTGTTGCACGTGTTGCACGTGTTCCAGCTTTGAAATGATTAAATTTAATTACGAGATAAAATTCGTTAGAATATAGCGCATATCAGTAGAGAACCTCACATCCAATGATATATATATATATATATATATATATATATATATATATATATATATTAAAAAGAAAAAAGATATATATTAAGATAAGGAAAAATAGAAATTTGACAACTTTAACCTTGAACATATATGGTCCGGCTACAAGAGTAATTAGTTATCAAAAAAAGGTGGTTTTGGAAATTACTCGCGGCAGATCGAAGTCAAATAAAAAAGTACTTTACATTACGTGCATGTAGTACTAGAGACTGCCTTTCTATTTGGAAAGTTAATCTCCAGCCCCGCTGGCCAACTGGCCTAAAACACTATTTATATCCCCTAAACAGAGATGGTAACTCATGTTTGAAACAACAAAAGAAAGAGGTCATTTAGTGACGTTTAAAGCATAAAAGATGCCGGTCACTAAACGTTTTATGCCGTTTAGTTAAGCTTAGGGTCGAGAATTTTGATCATTCGCAGACCGTAGCAAAATAGGCATAGCTCATGGGGACCATTGTAGTTTTATTTTTTATACTAGATCTAATTCCCCCCCCCCCCCCGGGGGTACGGTAAGAGTATATTGGATACTTTATTAGGGTATTAATTAACGGGTGACATTATATACATGTTGCAACCTCAATTTCTCATTCAGAATAGTGAAAAACCGTTTGTTTTTGTGGATGTAAACACATGGTCGAGCTAATTAAAATTTAATGTATTTCTGATTGGGATAAGCATGAGTTAAAGGTGTTGATCAATAATTTCGTCACAATTAAAGTTCCAATTAATAAAGTTGATGTGAATCATGATTTGAAAAATGAAGAAGCATCCTAACTGAAGTAAGAAAGTGATATCAATCGCTTTGGTTTTCAGTGTGGAAGAAGAAACAAATATGTAGCGGACAACGGGACAAGTGGACAAAGACCTTTGGTTGTACGTCTTGTAGGAAAAGGGAAATGAGTGAATGAGCCGCAAGAGCCCGCCAAAAACGTGACTTCCTTTTTAACACACCACGTTCATTTGGCGCTCCATCCCCACGTCACAGAGCTGTCGACAGCCCACTGATTGTACGACCAAACTAGTGGTGTGGAAATTTCATAAAACTATTTTATTTTTTTTTCTTTCTTTTCTAGAACTTTGAAAAATTAAAATATCTGGATACTCTTAGAGTTAGTTCAGATTCGTAATTTCAAAAAGTACGGTTTAAAAAAGTAATTTTTAAAAATACAGTTTGACCTTTAAATTCTGCGTTTTTAAAAAAGTACCATCTTACCTGTGATTTGAAAAAACAATTTTTTTTTTTTAACAAGTTATCTCTGATTCTTCAAAAACAGAATCAGAGATTTTTTGAGTATTTAAATCGTAATTTTTAAAAATTGCAATTATCAAACAATTTATTTTGTATGATCTAGTTTAAAATAACACTTTTTGTCTACAAAATCACAATCTCAAACGCACCCTAATATTTGGTGGAGCCTTGTTCAAGTTTTACTATTGGTTTTCCTTTTTGGAAGATTCGATCTTGAGAATAAATTTATTAATTTGGAAGAAAATTAGTCAACTAAAACGAAGACACGAAGCTTGGCAATTTTTTTACATAATTCGCAAACTCGACACAAATTCAACACGAAATTAATAAAGGGTTCGAGTTAAGAAGTCTGATCTTTTTAATTAAATGAATCAAATTATAATTGATCTATATAGTGTTATGCCTAAACTTCAATATGAACAAAATCTCACATGCGAGCACAAATTGCCGGCCCTAACCTCACCCGCTCTTCTCATGTCCAAAACTTAACCCCAACCCCCATTGGAATTCCAGTTATATCAAACGGTAAAAGTAGATAGCAATAGTACTGTTGGTTATGACCAAACCTTTGGCACTGGACCACACACCCTCGGTGGTACGAATACCGGGTATTTAGTATTTGGTCACCAATAAAATGCATAACTTGTGCAACAAGAAACTTCGTCTAGTCAAGTGCATTTTTGCCAAACCATAAAAAAATATTAATAAAAAAAAAAAAATAAATAAATAAGAATTATTTTTCAATCTTAAGTGTCAAAATCAAGTTGTTGTTTTGCAATTTGGATGTTTAGGTTGAAAAAGAAATAAGCCGACAATTTAAAAAAAGAAAAAAAAAAAGAAAAAAGGGTACCATAACCCATAATAATGAAGTAAATATATATATATATGAAAATGACAGAAATTTTGTATAAATTGAGTTGTTGAAAAATTAATATTAATATTGAAAAGAAAAGGAAAGTTGAGGCGGACAGAAGCACGTGAATGAATGAGAAAGCAGTTCAAATGGAGGAAAGAAACAGCAATAAAATAAAATAAAATAAAAAAAAGGTGGCGCTATTTTGGGGGGCAGGAACAATGAAAGTGTATCGGTGGACGAAAAAACCGTGTTCCACGTGCAATAAATGAAAATTGAACCTTCTCTCCTCAAATCCGCCGAGAGGATATGTGTGTGCGTTACGTGTTGGATGTACTTTTCCTTTTTCCAAAACGTTGTCGTACGTGGGTCACGCTTAAGAGTTAAGAAGAAGACTCCCACAGAAACCACATGTTTTTCTTTCATATATATAACCAAAGACTCTCCTAAGCTTTGTCACACCATTTATTTTCTGACACCGAATTAACAACAACAACCTCGTCATCCTCATTTTGATCTATTCTCTCTCTCTCTCTCTCTCACACAGCAAAAAAAATATCTCTAGATTTTGAAAATGAGGAGGAACTGCAACTTGGAACTTCGCCTTTTTCCTTACTCCGATTCCGATCTCCATCCCGAGTAAGCTCTCTCTCTGTCTCTGTCTCTGTCTCTCTCTTTCTCTCTAATGGGTGTTGTTGAAACCTGGCCTTTTTTCTGATTATGGTTATGTGGGTTTGTGATTGAAGCATGGAAGAACGATGTGGAAGCTCATCGGAAGAGAAACACCAGGAGCAACAGCAACTGCAGCAGCAACAGCAGCAGCAGCAGCAGCAACAGCTGACAATCTTTTACAATGGCAAGATTTGCGTTTCTGATGTTACAGAGCTTCGGGTATATATTAATCTTCCTCTTCTTTTTCCCTTTCCTTTTCCTTGAGATATAATGATATATCAAGAGTACGTAGGTACTGCTATGAAACTTTGAGATTTGTTTTTTCGTTGTTGCAATTCTGATTTACTGTTACTTATTTTATTTTTTCACTTTCTGTGACAAAATTGTCACTTTCAGAAAGTGAATAGCCGTATATATAGATAGAAAAGTCAGAGGTTGTAATTAAATTGTAAATCAAGAAATTGCTTGGAATTTAGCCCTCCTGCCGACAACTAGCTTGTTAAAAGCTAGAGAAGTTTCACCCAATTAACAATATTCATCATTAGAAAGAAAATCCCCAAAAGTAATTAGGCACTTAGCCGGGTAAGAGTTAGACTCTCAAAACGAGAGTCTTATTAGTATTAACTACTAGCTACTTTGGGTTTTATTATACATGAATAGGGTTGAGTCAGGTTATAGTTCAGTTAGATTTGAAGGAACGCCTATAATTCTAATTACCGTCTAAATCTCTCATGTACGGTTCCCAACAGACAAGTGTTACTATGGCCAAAATAGCTACAGTTGGTCTTCACACAATTTCGAATAGAAAAAAAGAAAGAAAATGAATGAAATATTTACATAATTTCATTAATTCCATATATATATATATATATATGTGACTTTGTCAATGTTAATTTTCTAAACTAATTAAATAGCATTAATTATGAATAACACTATTTAGTAGAGTGATGATTTTCTGGTATCAATGGGCTTGTTTGGCAAAGACACGTACATAACAGAACAAAGTAGTGAGTTGTTAATTTTGGAATTGGTAAAAAGTGATGATGTGATATAAAAATGTGAAAAAATTTTGTTTTGTAGTGAATTTTTTTATTTGAATAGTAATAAAAGATTATTGATGTGATATAAAAAGTAAAAAAAGTGAAAATATTTTAATGTTGATCGGTAGTAGTAGGAAATATAAAAAAGTAAAAGAAAAAGTATATAAACAGTACACATATTACTGTATACGTACTGTTCTGTAACTTAACAAACAAGGCCAATGTGACAGTAAAGAAATTATTTGCTGATTAGTAATTTGTTCATGTGTATTATATTTCAGGCAAGAAGCATTCTATTGCTTGCTACCAGAGAAGCGGAGGAAAGGATGAGAACTCCAACTGGGTCGGAGCCCTGTTCACCAGCCGTGAAATCGCCGGCATACAGCCCTACTGCCGGTCTTTACATGAAGAGATCGCTCCAATGTTTTCTCCAGAAGCGGAAGCATCGAATCCAAGCAACATCACCATACAATCATTAGGTAGCTAGGCACGTAGAATCTCATGTGGAATATCGATCATATCCAATTTCATTCAATAGTTTAATGTACTGCATGGAGAGAAGAAAAATGATGTTGTAGAGTTGCTACAAATCATTTTTTTGTGCTTAACGAGATTTGGGCCTTGTAAATTATTCGTTTATTAGTGATGCTTTTAAAATGGAAAATATGTTCTTCACTCGATTAAAGTTCAATTTGATTCCCAAGTTTTATCATGCGACATGAAATAGTGATCATTGACTAAATCATTTACTGATTTTATTATTATTATTATTATTATTACACTAAATTAATTGTGACTCATAGATTAAATTCACATTCAACTTTGCACTCATGTCACATAGATAAGATAAAATATTTTCAATGGAGAGAGGGGGGGTGCCCGATTTATTAATTGGTAACTAATTGTGATAGGTTGCAATTGTTTATTAGTTTCCCTTCATTTTATGAGAGTATTAGTGCTACCACCTTGAACTGGAAATTAAAGACAACTTGAATGATTTGGATAATTATGTTTATCTTTTTTTCTTTTTTTTTTTTTTTTTTTTTTTTTTTTTTTTTTTTTTTCTCACTCTAAATTTACTTTACTTATATAATTATTCTTTATACTTAAGTAGTTCTTCCTCTCCTTTCCAAAAAAAAAAAGAAAAAAGAAAAAAAAAAGAAAAAAGAAGAAGAAGAAGAAGATAGCGTTTTAACTTCATTGCCGAAATTAAAAGAGAGCGTGTTGCTCTAATAATACATCTTCGCGTACAAATATAGTTAGGAATCTCTTCCATCCAAACTTGATTAATAACTCGTTGCACGGCTACTTTAACTAGTCTATGAGCGACAACATTAGCATTTAGCATCTCTCTTAACATGGCAAATTTGCCAAAATTGAATAGTATTCAAAACGCTTTTAATATCATTCACAAGTTGTCCAAAGTTACTCTAATTTATTTTCTTACCTTTTACTATTTGCATAGCATTTCCTTTAAGAATGATTTTTTTGCAAACCCAAATCTCTACTAAATTTTGAGGCATGCAAAGCTGCCAATTAAGCTTTTGCGACTATTGGTACCAAATAAGCAAGTTTGGTAGAACTTCTTGATGCAATCACATTCCCTTTGTTACCTCGTACAATAATGCCGACGCCTATACATTTGTATTCCTTGTATATCCACCACAACATTCTTTTTAACTTTGTAGACACGTTCCGAAGATTTTTTCACCCCAAAGTATCTTGCTCTTGACTTTCTCTCTAAGATCAGTTGAGACTGACATGTTAACATTGTGAGATAGTTGTGGGATAAAAATGTGCATGGCTTCTAGCATTACTCTTCCGGTTTAACATTTTGTGAAGATCGATTTTTGAACTTAGAGACCAAATATCCAAAAATAACTTCTTTTTTAATTTACCAAAGCACTTTTTGGATCTTAACAAATATGTGCCAAATGGGCACTCCCTATAGTTAGACATTTACCACAGTAAGACTACTACACGGGTAATGTGTAATGCAACATAATCAAATCATAAAATATTATATAAAAGTAAGTGATTTTTGGGTGAGTTTGATGTGTTTCTCGAGAAACATAATTAGGTTACTCCCTCCTTTTGAAGCAACTATTTGTGGCCACCAAACGATTAGTTTATATATATAATTGAAGTAATTGCATTAAGGTCCTTCCCATCAAGTGCAAAACTAGAACACTTGGAAGTCTTTTTGCAATTTGGAAAGCCTCCTGGATACCCATTGATCATAACTTTGACGATCAGAACACTGTTGTGATGATTTTTTTTCTTTTCAAAGTATTAAAAAGGTAGAAGGAGCAATCAGAATAGTTACTCTACTAGAATGTAAGCACAATAACCGACAATCATGACTTTTGTAACACATGGTCACGGAAGAGGCCAATGATGCTCCCTCAAACTCGATTGAATCATAGCTAAAGATCGAATTTTCTTTGGGGAAGTCAAACACATGTCTTGATATTTACCTAACCACATAAAAAATTGCTTAACCAATAACTGCTCACTTTCGGTCTTGGGGACATAAGATTGCTGACATTTACGCCAAGTAGGTGGATGAAAATAATAATAATAATAATAAATAAATTTATAATGGACAGTTTTTCTTTGTCTAATTCGACCTATAAAACTGCAATATATATGTCTTTTTAACACGTGAAAAATACATTTTTTTTTAAAAAAAAATAAATAGTATAAAGCGTATGCTTTTTTTAATATAATTTTCTCCAAGTCTTTCACTGTCACTAAGAAACATGTGCAACAAGTAATAATTTTATAGACCGAATTGAAAAAAGTTTTTTTAACCCAATTTAAAGAAAATCAGCAAGTCAATGATCTCATCCTCCTCAATATATTTCAGACCAATTAAACCAGAGTCATCTTGCCGCCAAGCTACCTCTCTCACCTTTATTTAGGATCAATAACTTTTATAAGAGACTTATATATATATATATAAAGAGACAATCAGCAAGACTAGGGAACAAGGGATCCCAATTACAAAATGAAGGATTGACAAAGGGATCTTGGGATAACAAAAAGGAACATTGTGTCGTGTCGAGTTTTATTAAATTGAGAAATATTTAAGTATGCGATTAATAAAAATATTAAAATATTAATTAAATGATTGAATTTTTTTTATTAATTAAATATTTAAAATAATTAATAATTTAATATGATACCATAGCAAAAATTATGAGTTTCGTGAAATTAGAACTATTGGAAGTAGAAATCAAATTTGGACTCGGTGATCTATCTAACCGACACGATAATCATCCATTTGGGACCAGGAAATAGTATCTCACCAAGAATTAATGGAGAAAAACAAATAAAAATAATAAAAAGATTTTTTTTCTTCTTCCCTTTTTTAAGTTTATTATGAGTTTCATCAATTATTAGAGGATGGAGAGTTATGTAATTACGTACCATGAGTACTAATTAAGAATATTTGTGGCAAAAACAGCTAAACAACCACCTTTTAATTTGGTCAAAGAAAACTAATTGCATTCATAGAAGAAATTCATGCATTATTACCTTATGAAAATCGTTTTTGTTGAGGATCCCCCAATATCTCCATTTTGTCTGCGGTCCAAATTAATGACAATTATTGCTTTGGGACCACGAAATAGTATTACACAAAGAATAGACAAAAATTAAGGCTCCATTGATCTAAATGACGTGTATTCAAGCTTTTTTTTTTTTTTGCGTCAAACGGAGGAAAAAATATTATTTAATTATTAAAAAGGTGGTATGTTACTAATAAGAATTGAATATAATTTTATTAAGTTTTTATACTTTATGTTATAGAAAAGCTCTGAGTCAAAAACTGTCTTTTAATTTAGTGAAAAAAAAAAAACATTTATTCAAAAGTAAAGAAAAAATATTTTAGAAGGAAAAAATAAATTTGACTGCCTCGACGGCATGTAACATTTTTGTTATGTAACATTTCTCACGCCATTTGTTGTAAAAAATGCCTTAAGGGTGCGTTTGAGATTGCGATTTCGTAGACAATAAGTGTGATTTTAAACCAAATCGCAGAACATAAATAGTTTGTTTGGGAACTGCGTTTTTAAAAATTGCGATTTGAAAACGTAGAAAATCTGCTTTTTCAAATCGCAGGTGAGATGATGCTTTTTTCAAAAACGCGGAATTTTAAAGGTCAATTTGCGTTTTTAAATGCTAAATTGCGATTTTGCCAAAACGCTTAACTGGGTTTTTAAAAATCACTTTTTTCAAATCGCACATTTTAAAATCGTGATTTTAAATTACACTTTTCGTGATTTTAAATTGCACTTTTTGAAATCACAAATCTAAACGGACTCTAAGTTGATATAATATCTTCGTACATGCATAGTAAGAGATATTATTATTATTATTATTTTTTTTTCCTGTCCATAAAAATTATAACACTTTATTCTAGAGTGTGGGCAAATTCCAAATTGGCAAAAAAACTACCAGCAATATTAATTAAGGGAAACATCCCCGGAAACTTCCTGGAAATTAAATGTGGGCAGCGACTTGGATACGACAAATTAATTGTGAAAATGACACGATATAACTTAAAAAATAAAAAATAAAAAAAATCTCACAATTCCCATCATACTTTCATGTCAAATATATCAACTTAATTAACAGTTAATGATATTTCTATGAATTTGTTGTTTGTTAAACCAAATAAATAATAAATAAAAAAAACAACTTATAATGTTTTGGAGAGAATTTTGTTAGCAAAATATAAATCAAATGTTAATTTAATAGTATAAATAAGCAACGGAAAGATTTGATTATATAAATACTTCCGACCATGTTTTGCTCAAACGAATCTAATGAAACTTTGTTTGCAAAAGTTAGAGATTCTTTCAAAAAAAAGAAAATTAGAAAGGTTCTTCTGATCTATGTCTACTGAATGTCATGGAGTACACATGCTGTTTATTTATATGCTAGATCAGGAACTCCTTCATTCAAAAACTGAAGAGTAATTGCTGATTAATATCACAAATTATCAAGAAATAGATTCTCATGATCATGCAATTGAAATAAGTCATATTTATTGATATACCACTAAAAACATATGCGAAATTTCTTACAAATTTCTTATTGAAAAAATATATTTTAGGGTTGAAATGAATATGAAGCATGAAGTGCCTATGGTGTCATCATAAATTGAAGAAATTAATAAACGTTTAAAATGCTTAATTTGAGCTCTTAATCTCAACGGTAAACGCGTAATGACGTGGTTTGTGGACAAGAGTTGATTGGATAAGCTATCTTTTTCCCCCCCATCCTTTTTCTTGACACCATTTCAAGCTTTTTCTCAATTCAAAAAGAAAGACATTTTGGTCCAATATTATGGCGGGTGTACGGCTGACAACCTTTTTATGTTGCTTCGCACCTTCTCTCGTCAAATCGTCCACCCACTAGTCTCGGCTCTTTTGCAACGGAGAAAATTATACATTTATTTTTTACGCAACTAAATTTTAAATATATTATTAAATTTGTTAAGACTCAAATATTAGATTCAATAAATTTAAAAATAAAATGTGTATGCATGCAATGTTTATCATTTCTCTTTGCAATTACATATACTCAAATTCACATAAATTTACACATACTCAAATCTACTATTTTTGGGTGCTCGTGAACGAAAGCACCAGTGAAATGGCACAGATAGAGAGAACTGCCACAGTGACCTACTTGGTGCCCGAAATAGCGTCGGAGTAGATAATGCCGAATTGGAGATTGTTATGTATGGAGGAACGTGTGCTACATCCGTTATCGGAGCTCGAAGATCTGAAGCAGGAGGATCGCACCCGAAAAGAGCACGAGCGGGAGCTCCACCACGTCGTTCGACTTCGGTAGATTTGTGTGGTGTTTCTCAAAGAAAGAAGAGGTTGAGCATCGAAGTAAGGAGCTGCGTTTTCTTCTCAAAGAATTGCGTTTCGAAGAGAGCAATACAGGGCTTGGGTTTAAAGGGGACAAAATATTGTTAGTGTTCTCTCTATAGAATGTTCTTCACAAGAGACCAAAGGACTTTCCAGATATTAGACTTATAGGTTTCTGAGCAATATTGGACCTGTCCTTTGCCTAGTCCAAAGAAAAAGCCCATGTACAATATATATTATAGGCCCATTCAAAAATAATATATATATATATATAGTCGGTTATCCGGTTATAGCCGGGCGTCTAGGAAATTAATAACCGGCTTCGGCTCCGGGTACCAAACCGGTTTCCTGGTCATTTGGAGTCAATTTTCCGGCTGGTTATAACCGGTCCGGAATTACACCCCTAGATTATGTACATTTTTTGGGCTTTTATTCATAAAATTTTTGGGCCAAGATGTTTATGAATTCAGCCCAAAACTCAAATGTTTATTCGCATAAAACCCAAGCCGAAATGTGCATAGTAAAGGCTGGAAAAAAGAACAAAAAAAAAAAAAAGGAAAAAAGAAAAAAAGAAAAAAAAAGCCTACCGGTATTGACGACTTCTCGGTTCTCTGCACCTGCTTGGTCTATAATCATTATCGA
Organism: Alnus glutinosa; assembly: GCF_958979055.1. Taxonomy (NCBI): domain Eukaryota; kingdom Viridiplantae; phylum Streptophyta; class Magnoliopsida; order Fagales; family Betulaceae; genus Alnus; species Alnus glutinosa. The sequence continues at coordinate 26,945,238 of NC_084890.1, read as the reverse complement.
GCTCTCCAAAATGTTCTCTAAATTTAAGTCAAATAATCAATTTCATTTTTTTTTTTTTTTAAAGTAACTCCTACATCAAACTCTTTAAATATTTCTTTATTTTAACTATAAGAAAAACTAAAAGTTACCCCATTGAAGTTGTCATCGATTTGCAATTCAAACACCAATGTTTCAATTTTGTTAATTGTACCCCATTAAGGTTCAGAAATTTTCAATCCACCCCCTTCCTTCCAATTGAACTGTCAGAAAAAATGGAAATCGAACAAAAAGATGGAAATGATGAGGGCTTCTTCTTCTTCTTTTTTTTTTTTTTTTTCCTTAGCAAAATGTTGCGTTTTGCCCGCCCTCGTCTCCTTCAACAATCGGCCGATGAAAAGTAATGTACGAAAACCCTAAGCGTTCATTCTTGTCTTCTTCAACAATTGCAGCTCAACACCATTCTCGTCTCCTTCAACAACTGTACAACCAGAAACGCAGCGTTCGATGGAAGAGGGAACAGAGTGGAGGAACTCGACAACGATGGATTTGGGTCGTGTATCGGAGGAATTGGAGCATTTAGAGAGGAATCGGGCCACAGAGCGAACACGAGACCCGAGGAGATCCAGAAGAGGACGACCAACGCTCCAACCTTTTTTATTATTATTATTATTTTTTTTGCCACTCAACATTAATGTTTAAGTTGAACCAACTACCAGCCACGCCACTTTAATTAAACCATCAACTAGTAAGTTTAAATTCTTCAACAACCTACGGAGCCAACAAAAATCAAAGAAGAATTTATTGATAATAAATAAGACAAGACAAATATATATCAAACAAAACCAGTTGAAGTCTTGATTTTAAACGCCACAAAACTCACTAAAACTCATAGAGAGTTCTTAAACTCAACCTTTGTGAAGAACTCAACAAAACTCACATTGACTTTCAATCTTTGTTTTCTTGTTATGACTCGTTCTTCTTTTTACAAAATGCTTCTTATGGAGTCAGACTCTGATGAAGAGTTGGAGATAATTGCAAATCTTGCAATGGAAGAAGAAATACCAACATCACATAGTTGTTCTAAAAAACGTCGCACATTCATCTGGCGTGATCGCTTGCAAGCCGAGAAAGATCTTTTTCGTGACTATTTTGCTGAATCACCAATATATCCTCACAAATATTTTCGAAGGAGATTTCGAATGAGTTGTGATTTTTTTTGCCGTATTCAATATGCGGTTGAAGTCCACGATCCGTATTTTATCTAAAGAAGAGATGGTTCCAAAAGGTTTGATTTTACTTCCATTTAAAAAATTATTGCCGCACTTAAAATGCTTGCATATGGTGTTACAGCTAATTTTATGGACGAATACTTGAAAATTGGAGAAGCCACTGTCATTAAGAGTCTTAAAAGGTTTGTTCAAGCAGTGATTTTAGTTTTTTCAAAAGAATACTTAAGGTCAGCTAACAATGAACACGTCGCTAAATTGCTAGCGGAAAGCAAAAACCGTGGATTTCCAAGCATGTTAGGGAACATTGATTGCATGCACGGGAAATTAAAAAAAAACTGCCTAGCTTCATGGTAAGGTATGTATTATAGTCATTTTCACGAACCAACTATTATTTTGGAACCAATGGCTTTATATGATCTTTGGATATAACACGCTTTTTTTAGTTTACTTGGGGTTTCATAATAATATAAACGTGCTGGAAATGTCATTTATATTTTCTGACCTCGCTAAAGGGCGTGCTCCTCCTATTAACTACATCGTTAATGGTTATAACTATAATATGGGATACTACCTTGCTGTGGCATATATCCACAATGGGTGACATTTGTTAAAACAATTTCATCTCCACAAGGAAATAAGAGAAAACACTTTGCTACAGTCTAAGAGTCAGCAAAGAAAGATGTGGAGCGGGTATTTGGAGTACTTCAGGCACGATTTGCAATAGTACGTGGACCTGCACGAATTTGGAAACTTGAAACACTCAAAGACATTACGATGGCATATGTAATTCTACATAATGTAATCGTTGAAGATGAGCGAACTAATAATGGAGAAGAAGGCTTTGAATATAAACACCTCAATGAACCACAAAACCACATGAATAATTTAAGAAAGGAATAAGCAGGGATAATATAACATAACTTAAAGCTGGACATTATTTAAGAATAATCAGTTCCAGATTTGGTTGTCACGAGGTAAGAAAACATTGTTAAAGCATTGTAACTTGTTATATTATGAAAATCATATTTTTTAGATTCACTTACCCACTGTGGGTTTATTGACTTACTCTGAACCATTTGTTATAATTGCAATGTGCATTTGAAGTAGGACTGAGTGAAGAAGTTATTTCAAACATTGCAGCTGCTGACTAGTTCATTTTTTTGTTCACTTTTGAAAAACAAACTAAATGGGACTCTCAAAAACAGGGATCATATTATACAAGTGGGTTTTGCTTGTGGATTATTATACTCATGTTATGGTTGAAATGGTATGAACAGAGCCTCAAAAACATGCATATGTTTGGCCGGTATTTTACATTCTTTAGATTTGTTCTAAACATGTGATTTATGGTGTCTTGCTCCTTATCAAACCAAATGTGATTGATTGATTGATTTCTTGCTTTCGTCCTCTTTATTAGCCATGCATATGTGCTGAAATTTCAGATTCAGGAATGCCCCGGCGATCATCTAAACAACAAATCCACCTCCCAAAATCAAGAATGCACAATTCATTTAGCACAACAATTATATTAACCTTCGATTAGAGGTCATAAAGAGGTCATCAATCTTTGATTATGACCTATTTAAATCCCTATTCCATTAAAACAACAATGGGTTTTGTCAAAAGTAAAAAACCAATTCAATCAGATTTTTTTTTCTTGCATTCGAGAAAGAAGAAACATTTTCTTCTGTTCTTCTTGCCAAAAAAAAAAAAAAAAAAACTAAGCGTTTGGGTATTGAATTTTGAGAATTAGAATTGAATTCTAATTCTATTTACAAATACCGTGCGGCCACCCCCGCTGTTCGGGGGTGACCGCGCGGCCATCCCCAAGGGGTGGCTGCCAACCGGCAGCCACCCCTTGTGTTTTTAATTAATTTCTTTTATTTTTTTTTATTTAAATTTGTATTATTTTATTATTTATATGTGGGACCCACGCGCTTTTTGGGAGACAGTTTGTCCTGCGCGTGGGGCCCAGCCAGTACTCAAATTGTCAGCTTAAAATTCAAACAAAATTCGGGTCAAATTCGGATATTCGGGCGGGTGGACGGGTTTTAGAAAAAACCCGAGTGGAATAATTATTCCACTCGGTTGCCAAACAATACAAACCAAACAGAGGCTACTCAAAACAGACAAATAAAACTTAATCTCATAAACCCATAAAAGAAACATCATTAAACTCATTTTAGACCCAAACAATGATGGCTCTAGATCGTCAAACCCCAGAAATCTTAAAACATATCAAATCAAAAAATTCAACGTAATCAAGCTGCAAATGGGGACAAAAGAAAACCCCGGACCCTTTTGAACTAAACCCATTCATAGCCCCATACCCCTTTGAACTAGACCCCAAGCACCCAAGCAACGGAGAGAGAGAGAGGGAGAGAGAGCAGTACCGAAGCAACGGCGGAGCTGGAACGCGGGATGAGGAATCTCCGTTGAAGGGGCGAGCTGGAGTCGCCGTTGAAATTGCACAACGCCAAAGAAGAAATCGCAATCAGTGAAGAAATCACACAGCGCCAAAGAGAGATGCACAGAAAGTGGAAGGCGGGAGGAAAGTGAAAGAAGCGGGAGAAGTGCGATAAAATGATATAAAATGAATGGCGTGAGAGACTTTCTGACAGGAGCTGTTTTGGTGAAATTATGGAGAGCTCGATACAAGAGAGATTTTTGAGATATTTCTCTATTATTTGGTGAAAGGTTTGAAATAGCGACTTTGATTCTGATGCTCTAAGAAAAGTCAACTGCTGCTGGAGCAGATCGGCATTTCATTCCAACTTGCAAGATCTTTGGTAAGAAACCTTTGTCCTTTGCCATGCATCTATGCCTTCTTTGTTGTTGATATCTGTGCAATATCATGGCTAATCAAGTTCCCTTTGATAGTTTCAGAGCCTTCCTTTTTGGGATGAATGAATATCTCTAGGTTAGAAACTGATAGGTTCTAGTTGATGTTAGTTTGATTGAGATTGGTTGCGGTTGCAAAAAGGGAAATGGTTGAATTGAAAACGGTTTTCCACTCAGGGTAGGAGTTCACCGCATACAATATGTTCGATAAAATTCCTCAATGACCTCTCCTAGACTTAATTGACCTCTTTTATTACAAGGATCACATGATCCATTATTCTACTGCCTCTTTGAAAACTAAGGGATAACAATGATGCTAGCTTATTTGAATTTAAACAATAACTGGTAACAAAAACAATCCAAAGACAACAACTAAGGATTAAGATAACCAAGCCCAAGGATTAAGATAAGCAAACCTTATCTTATGATTCTCCCATCAGTGCTGGTATTTAGGATTGAGTCTCCTTGTCCTGCGACTTCTAACAGAAACTAGACCTTTTTTAACCTTATTCTTAGGCATAGGAATTGAACGCAAACTTTTACCTTATCTGCTAAAGGATGGAAAGCTCATCCTTCTCTTTAGTGGGGCCTTCAGGTTTGAGGAACTCCACTCTTGAGACTTGAGTGCCATAAAGTGTAAGGGGTGATCCATTAGGGAACTTCTTCACTACCTCTTTACCTAGAGTAGCATTTCCTTGAAACTTTCCACACATACTACTTGGAATTATAGAAGTTAGCAAGCATATTATTTGGAATAAGATTACATTGTATACATCATAAGCATTAAAATTTGTGAGATATGTTGTCATACACAGCTATTTTCTTTTGTTTTTATTTTCTACTTGATCACAAGTTTGTGACATTGATTCTTCTTGTTCCTTCCTCCTTGTCACTCACTCTTTTCCCCATTTTACTTCAAGCAGTGACCATGGATATTGGTGGGATTATCATTTCACTACTTAATTCATCATGGGCGCCTGTTGCCAAACAGTTCTCTTATTTCAGAAATGTTCAGAAGCGCCTAGAGGCACTTCATGTCAATATTGAAGGACTAAATGGTCAAGCAAATGACATTAAAATGGAGATGGATACGGGAATAGCATACTTGAATAAGAAGCCAAAAAGTGAGGCACAATTGTGGCTCAAACATGTGGAAAAAGTAAATAATGAAGTGAGTAGCTTAGAAAATGAAATCAGCATTAAAGGAAGATGCATGAACGGCTGTTTTCCTAATTGTTGTTCACGTTATAAGTTAGGAAAGCGTCTTGTACAAAAGATTAAAGACGTGGCTGAGCTTCAAGGAACAGGAGTATTTCCAAATGGCTTATTCGTTGATTTATTGCCAAATGGAGGAAATTTTATGCCAGCAACAGGAATAATAGGTGAAACAATACCGAGGAAGGTTTTGCATGAGATTTGGGAATGTCTGATTGATGACAATATCAGTAGGATAGGTGTTTATGGAATGGGTGGTGTTGGAAAGACAACTATCATGATGCATGTCAATAATCTACTCAATGATGCCCAGATATTTGATAATGTTTTTTGGGTGACTTCATCAAAAGTCTTTGACTTGGAAAAATTACAAATTGACATAGCAAATGCAGCACACTTGGATCTCTCTTACGTTGAAAATGTGACGAGGAGATCAACCCTATTATTTGAACATTTGCAGAGAATGAAAAAATTTACACTAATCATAGATGATTTATGGAGTAAGTTTCTCTTAGAAGAGGTGGGGATTCCACAACCAAATAAAGATAATGGTTGTAAGTTAGTATTCATTACTCGACTCATGGAAGTCTGTCGGGGCATGGAGACACATAGGGAAATCAAAGTGGATGTATTTTCTCAGCAGGAAGCCTGGAATTTGTTCATTGATAAAGCATGTATGGATGAATTTCTTTCTCCTGCAATAGAATCCACAGCAAAGCTGATTATTGAAGAATGTGGTCGCTTGCCACTTGCAATCATCACTGTTGGACGAGCCATGAGGAAAACCAATGATGTGAGAGTTTGGAAAAATGCATTGGAAGAATTGAAAAGCACAAGAGCAGAAATTGAAGGCATGGAAGAAGATGTTTTTGCACGTCTGAAATTTAGCTATAACCACTTAAAAAATGACAAGGTTCGGGCTTGCTTTTTGTACTGTGCGTTGTTTCCTGAGAACTACAAAATTGATGTTGAGGAGCTGATCGAGTACTGGATGTTAGAAGGTTTGATAGATGAAGTCTGGGATAGGGAGCATGAGATCAACAAAGGCCATGCATTACTTAAGGAACTGAAAGACGCTTGCCTGCTGGAGGGTATCGGGACAGGGTATGTAAGAATGCATGATTTGGTGAGGGATTTAGCAATTAGAATCACAAGGGTGAGTCCTCGGTTTATGGTCAAAGCTGGTGTTGGATTGAAAACATTGCCAACGACATGGATGGAAGATGTAGAGAGGGTCTCCCTAATGGAAAATAACATTGACGCTCTTCCAGATCACTCCACTAGCATGAATTTATCAACTTTGCTCCTGCAACAGAACCCCCTCTCAAAGGGCATCCCTGATTTATTCTTGTTGAACATGCATAATCTTAGAGTACTTGATCTATCTGGTTCCAAAATTAAGTCACTCCCAGTTACACTTTCCACTTTACGGAATCTCCGTGGACTCCTATTACGTCTTTGTGAGCTTGAAACGTTACCTTCACTAGCAACCCTGAAAGAGCTGAGAGTGTTGGACCTGTCGTCTACTCTAATCGAACAGTTGCCATGTGGTATTGAAGGCTTGGTAAATCTCAGGCGTCTTGATCTTTCTTATACGGAAGAATTAAAGATGTTTCCTGCAGGGGTTATAGCAAACATGTCTCGTCTAGAAAACCTATCGATGTTTAAAAGCAAATGGAGATGGTCATTGAGTACACAAGGAGAAGGGGAAGGAGCAGATTTTTCAGAAATCACTAACTCCTCACAACTAATTGATCTTGGTCTTTCCTTTGAGGATCAATACAGCTTCAACAACTATGTGAGATCTGGACATTGGCGGGGGCTGAAAAGCTACCGCATTGGAATAGGACTTTTGTCAGGCCTTTTACCTATTTCCAAAGGAACTTTTAGTGTAGCAGTTCAAGGCTGTAACATCGTTACAAATGGGAGTTCAATCGAGATCCCAGACAACACTCAAGAGTTGGCATTACAGGGTTGTCATGACATCGATATTCTATCCAAACTGTCAAGCATATCGAATTTGGATAGTCTAAAACAGTGTTACATCTCCAGTTGTAGTGGGTTAGAGTACATCATAATGGCAGATGAAAATTATTTTCCTAGCCTGGAGAAATTGATCCTCCGAAAGCTGCTTAACGTAAACGCCATTTGTAATGGAACTGTGGTTGATAGTGTATTCTCAAAGTTAAAGACTCTGCATATTGATAGCTGTAATAGACTCAAGTACATATTCACATTTGGGTTGTTACAGAGCCTCCAAAATCTTGAAGAGGTCGAGGTGTGGAATTGTCATTCAGTAGAGGACATAATAGAAGGGGAGGAAACCAGTGGAGTACATAGCAATGTATTGCCTCCTTTAATGATTCCAAGGCTGCATGTCATATACTTATCTTCTTTACCTGAATTGAAAACCATCTCTAAAAGGGCACTAGTTTGTAATTCATTAGAATCCGTTGATGTATGGGACTGTGAGAAGCTAAAGAAGCTGCCGTTTTCAATGGCCAACTTGCCTTTCTCTCTCAAACGCATTGGGGGAAGCCAAAAGTGGTGGGATGAGTTGTACTGCGATGAGACTGGTTGTAAGAATCTTTTGCAACCCTTCTTCATTGAAGATAAATGATTCACAAGGCACCCCATCGTCAGGCTTTTTGGTGAATATGCAAGTTGCATTCAACAATGACTTGATGTTGATTCGTGGCAAAGCAGCATTGCGTATCTCTCAAATGCTATGGCTTCTAACTTTCCACGTGAGTTTGAGACTGCCTCTATCAACAAGCAACTTTCCTATGCTGTGTTGGTCACCACACTAAGACCAATTGGGAAGGCAATGCTAGATTGCATTTCACCACTCATTTTCTTCACAAAAGGGAGAGCTCGGTATTCTTGTTAGATTACACTCGAAGAAAAGCAAGCAAGGTAGTAGTGTACTATTTTTACTTGCAAGTCAGGGTTCTCATGGTCTGTAGGCTGACAATCTTTTTTGTGTTGTTGGGCTGCAGGGATGATACACAGGTTTTTTAAGGATACTGGTGTCTCTCTAAAGGTGAAGGTTTGAAGCTTGACCTGTTACAGTAAAAATTTGTGTGAGAATAATGGTTCCTTTTATCTTTTTTTTTTTTTTTTTTTTGGATGAATGAAGGTTCCTTCTATCTTTTAGAGGTTTAAGGCTAAATTTTGTTCTGAATCATTTGACTAGCTAGTTGTTGTTTGTTTTAATTAGACCAGCTCATTTTGGGCAATAAGTCCATTTTTTTATTTCTTTAATTCAATTTTTATCTTTTTAAAGAAAAGTATACATATGCAGTTTGAAATTGGAGTATGAAATCCGATATTTTATTTGGGTAAATATGAGTGATCACCATTCTTAAATATTACAAGTAAATTTAAAATTTGATGCATACTGAATTTTGAAGCTGAAATAAAACAGTTGATTGGGTACTGCTTGCTTCGTTCAATTGAAAACAAACAATTTAAGGCACGACCACCTAAACTGAAGAAACCTTATGTTAAATTGTCCCCTCTTGATTTAAAATTTTCAGGTTTTAGATCCTGTTAAACGTAAATAGGGTAACCCACGTTTTTTGATTATTATTTTTGGGAAACATGTTTGGGTGTATTTTTTAAAATTCAAATTCTACTAAAATTTTATCAACTTTTTCTAATTTTATTTCACGTTCTTTAAACCATCCAAACATAATTTTAAAAAAATAAACAAATTTTCTCGATATTCACAATTTTGAGTATGATAAAGAATAGTAGAATACAATACAAGAAAATCACACACCCAATCGAGGCTTTTAAGAGTCACCAATTACTGATAGACAAGTTCTTCCCCACACGAAATTATTCTGCAACTATGGCACTGCATCTGCAGGGCATTAAGTGCCGCCATTAACGTTGTGTTTGGATTCTCGTTCTCAACCAATGCATGGCTAGGAGTTTATGTCTCCCATTACCAATTTCGATCCAGGATTTAAAGGGATGTATATAAGCCTCTGCTGGACGAAGCATGTTTAAGCTATAACTTGAACCTCTAACCATATTATGAGATTTTCCTGCAGAATTTGGTGTTGCTTAAGGATAAACAAGGCCCAATATGAAAATTAAAGAAAAACGAAAAAAAAGTAAAGGAGAAAGGAAACTTCCGAGCCCTCAAAGAACCAAACGGACACTCCTATAGATTTGAGAGAGTTTTTTAGTCGGCTCGAGTATAGTTTTTTTAGTCTAATAATCTCAGCAGAGGTTATGCACAATAATAAATCAAAACAGTATCCTGGTTAAGAGAATATGCAAAAGTAGCTCAGCCATATATGAAAATTACCATAAAGATGTCATTACAGAAGTTTGAACTCTTCAAATATATCTTTTGAATCACAAGTGGGGACTCGGGTAGGTTATTCTGATGGTATACAGGTTTCTGAAACTTATACCTCCCACCAGCAGCACCATCATCTTACAACCTGGGTGCAATATGAGGACGGTCCCATTCAGTCACAATGTGGTCACGGGTAATCTCTTTGAGTGAGCGGCAACCGCTTAAAGCCATTGTTAATTCAAACTCATCACGAAGCATCTGAAGTACTTTTCGCACGCCGGCCTCACCTTCAGCAGCCAAAGAGTACAACACAGGTCTTCCAAACTGAAAAAGGATTGAAGGATCAAATGGATGGACAAGTAGCTAAGCAAGACCATTTCTCATATCATTAATTCTAGCAAATTTCCAGGAAAAATTCACCTGCTTCCAAACGTATACTACTAAGATCTTGATACTTTCAAAACAGGAGGCAAGTAGAAATAATCTCATTGATCATTATGTGCAACTATAATTTCCATGAAGCTATTATTTACTCACAAATATCCCAGATGCTCCGAGAGCCAATGCTTTAAAGACATCTGTCCCTCGCCGGACTCCACCATCCAGAAAAACAGGAAGTCGGCCTTGTGCAGCTTTGACGACCTAAGTCATCCCAATCAGAACATAACAAAGGTCAGCTTCAAATGAATGCAACCTCAGGAAAAGAAAAAAACAAATCTGCCATACGGACAATATCACGGTAAGCGAAAAACTAAGCATGGAGAATGATAAGAATTCAGGAATATAAACAACAAAAAGTTTTCAACAGCTCACCAATCAGTGACAACAAAATCTCTGAACAGATTTATGAATAGTTTGGAAAACATTTGATAGTGACTATAAAGGAAGCAAATGTTACAATTCTAGTATTCAACTTCAGGGCACATGTGAGAAATACATCTAAAAACAAACAATTTTTGAATTACAGAACTAAGCATCATAAAATTGGATCACCTACTCTTAATGATTAAATATGTTTGTAACTCATGATGGAAAATTGAAAGGGTGAAAAATCATGCCGATGCCAAAAAAAAAAAACAATGTACCTCTTCCAAAGCCATAATAGTGGCAGGGACGTAATCAAGTTGGCGAGCTCCATGATTGGACACGATGATTCCTGCAGCTCCAGCTTGTATGGCTAGCCTTGCTGTATTGTAGCACAAGATATGGGGCAAAATTAGAAGATTTTTGGAAATTTTTACTAGAATTTTATTTCCTTTTTTTTTTTTTTTTTTTTTTTTTTGCGGGGGGAGGGGGGGATTCAGTTTACATACTATCCTCAGCAGTAAGTACACCCTTCACAAGAATTGGTAACTGAGTGATTGTCTGAAGCCACTTCACATCCTGTCCAAATAAATGAGAAGTTATTTAAAATATCACTCCTGTCAGATAGTAGAAATCCTACGTATAAACAGCCATCTTACCTTCCAGCTGAGAGACCGGTCAATTTGCCCAGCAACATATGAAGCTAGTCCAGATTCATTGGTCTGCAGGTTAACCCCATGCATGATCATGGAAAAATAAAATATATAAAAATGTATATAAAAGGAAAATTATTTGTTTGATATTAAAAAGTCATATAGGTCACCAACCTTATCCATCTTTCCAAGATCCAATCCCTCAAAGTTTTTCAATGTCAAATATGGTGGCAAAACAAATCTGTAGAAAAAGCCATCAAAAAATTAAGTTTCTTATGACACAGCAAACTTGTGGTTTAATTTTTTTTGTAACTTCGACAGGAGAATTAGTTATTGTATCATAAATAATGGGACAAGCTAGCTAACTATTATACATATTTTTTTTCCTTAAAATATTAATTAAATGGTTAAATTCATTCATTCTTATCAGCTTAAACTTTTGGAATAAGTAGTGATTTAATATGGTATCAGAGAAAAAGTCTTTAATTCGAATCCTGACTCCACAATTTACCATCATTTGCAGTTAAATATTCGAAGAGTTGAGTCTACTTATAGAGGGAGTTTAAACCCACATGTGAGTAGAGTGTTACAATATTAATTAAATGATTAAATTCACTTTTTCCAATCAACTTAAACTTTTGGGATAAGTGGTGATTTAACAGTCTTCAATTTCTTTATTTCCCAATTGTATTTTTGAATGAACACTAACCGGTTCTTGATATCAGCCTCCCTGCGGCCGAGCCATGGAGTGTCCACGGTAAGGGCAATTGCCTTGAAACCAGCCCTTTCAGCTCTCCTTACAAGCTGTGCAACCATATTCCTGTCTTTAAGCACCTGAAGAATAAGCAGAGCAATCAATGTTTATACACCACATTCCTGTCTTAAGTTATACACTTCATGACTTAATAAACATTGATGACTTCAAAAGTAGAAAGTAGAAAGGCATTTTCATCGTGATCTCTTCAAAAATAGTCAGAGGGCCACTATATTGGAACATAGAGAACTTGTATTTTGAAACCATTATGAAATTTACAGGGAAGTATCAGCAATGAAACAGAAAACTCACAACATTTATCAGAAAAGAAATATGTATCAATAAGCAAGAAAGATAGAAGTTAACAGCCCCAGAGCGGATGGGAGAATATAGGGGCATTCATGCACTATTCTATCTTCATTCATATGCCATTAAATCTGACTTTCTGAACTATAAGGTTTGCATAATAAATCTTTTATGATATTTAGGCCAAGATCAATCACAGAAAGAAAAGTAGCAATTTTAGCAAAAGGATTAATAAGAAAGGTGAGGGATTATCTCTCACTCACATAGAGTTGGAAGAAGCGAATGCCAGGTCCTGTTGAAGCGACCTCTTCAACACTGGAAGTAGCCCAAGAGGAAAGCGTCTTAAACAACCAATCATGCATAAATTGAATATGACAGACATGTAAATATTGATCTCAATACATCAAAGACAAAACTATGAGGGAATTGCAAAAAAAATATTAGGTTCAATTTAGACAAAGAACTTGAAGAAACTTGGTGAGAAACCATACCATAATAGTGCCAGCTGCGGATGCTGCTCTTGCAGTTGCATACTCTCCTGCATGAGAGTTACTTTATTGAGTTCAGCCCAAAATCCTAGTTCTTTTTTTTTGGAAAAAGTAATAAAGAAAAACTTGTCCAATAGACACTAGGGAGGTTACACATCAACCCACCCAACCACATCAATGTGCGAAAGATCCTTATAATCTCTTTAGAATTCTAATGCATTCTACACTAAAAAAAAAAAAAAAAGACAAGTTCCTAGAAAGCGCAGCTACACCATTCCAATGCAAAATGTTAAAAGGGCCATGTGGTTGCAACCCCCACCCAAAAAAAAAGAAAAAGAAAAAGAAAAAGAAAAAAGAATGCTGATTCAGAGTTACAACACTTTGACCTTCTATTTGAAATAAGAGATCCATAATAGGCTAATAGAGATAATCAAAAGCAGATATTAGTGAAATAACTTCCAACTGCATTATAGGACCGTTTAATTTCATTTAGGGCAAAATTGTTTTATTTTTATTTTTTCCTATTTCACATCTTTTGCAAATAAATGAATGCATACCATATAACTTTGGAACTATTAGTATCTAAGAGGTACAGTATAGTATGTACTTATAAGACAGATGTGTTAGGCAATCCGAACAATCGCCAACAAAAACAAAAAGGAAAAGGAAAAGAAAAGATGAGAGCAGAGGATAAAATCTATTGTATTAGGATCCTCTTCTTAAAAGTGAAGTTGCAAAGGCAATTTTGGAGATGTAAAGTACAGGATATAATTCTGAGCAACCTCTTATGAACCTTTTTCTTTAACGTTCCTGGAGAGGGGCACAGGTATGTACCTTCAGGGTGAGCCATCTTCTGCATGGCAGTCGGAGCAATCATAATGGGCATTGAGATTTTGAAGCCCAAAACAGTTGTGGTCATGTCTATCTTGCTCACATCAATAAGAATACGAGGTCGAAACCTATTTTCAGTAAACAAACATAAATTGTGATTGAAGAGATCCAACAACAAACTTGAGGTAGAGAAATAACAAAATATGCAACATATGCTACAATTGGAAAAAGGATGAACTCAAATTTCTCTTCAGGGGAAAAAAAAAAAAGAAAAAGGAAAAACGCAAGTACAAGATAGACATCAAAGCAAAAGCATGGCTTACCAGGGAAAGAAAAGAAAAACAAATCAACAGACTAGACCAAAAAAAACTACTTTTGGGGTCACTGTCAAGAGAATGGCTTACAAAATCCTTGAGAACGCATTTCGGTTCTCCTTCAGAGTCCATTGGTCCTCTGCGCCTGATGCATAGTAGTCAAAAACCATCTTTGGTAATTTCTCCTTTGCAATTGCCTCATACTCGGAAACATTAGTAATCTCCATCTTTCCAAAAGATTGTTTATGCTATCCCCAGAATATTCTGAAAATGGTTTTAAAACTAAAAAGTCACACCTCATAATAAATTCTTTTCAAATTCAGTGAATTGAAACAACAACATAGAGCAAATAATTAAGTCAGAACTCAGAAGCACAAGCTTAGATAGTGACAGCACTCTCTATCAAATAAAAAATAAAATTATGCAGTATATCTAAATCTACAAAATTTAGATTCTATAGAACATTCTAGTATTAATAGTAAAATTCATAGAACAAATTCTGCAAAAAGTAATGCAGTCAAAATTGAAAGAACTTCACTCTCCACAGATAAACAGGGTTACGTCCCCTGCAATAGCACTTACAGAGTTTCCACCACCATTTTTACAGTCGTCCTTTTCAAAATTCATCAATCATCAGTCCCCGTAACAAGAAAAGCAGGATGCTCCTACTTGCTATGCTTTTAAAAGGAGATTTTGTGAAGCCCACTTCATCTTCAGGATCCTTCTATTATTATTTTTTATTGGTAATGAACTCCCCAATCCCAATAGGATTGAACTCCTAGGTTACTAGTAAGGGCGCGAGAATAAGTTTTACTAAATCAACACCATAAGACTAATACCATAGACGCAATAGACCGATTAGCCCCAGTAACAAAAACTACAATTAAACTGAACGCAATCAGTTCCTCCAAAACCAAATAAACCGAACAGAATCCGATACTGAAGTCTTAAATCACAATATACGCAAACCACAAATTCTGATATCATTCTACCTGAGGAAAAAGCTCAAACAGACAACTTGCAATCTCTAGAAACTAGAATAAATGAACTAAAACAAAAACTGGTTTTAAAAATCAGTCACGACCCGTTTCAATATAAAAAGATAAAACCATGACTACTCCATCTCACTCATAATTCTGATCAAAACCCAGATGGAAATAATCTTATAAACACAAAGTAAGTATCATGCAGTGAAAACCCAAGTGAAAGAAGACTCAAGACAGAACAAAGGTGAAGCAAAGAACAAACCTTGGGCTCCTCAGAAGAATGAATGAATGGAAGGATCCTAAAGAGAAGAGCTGCTACAGATAACGTTAGAGAGAGAGAGAGTGAATGTGTAAGCAATGCAAAAGAAAACATGTAGTGTAGGAAGAAGAAAGAGAGAAAAATATAGAGAAAAGTAAGCATCATGCAGTAGAAGAAACTCATGCATTATTACCTTATGCAAATCGTTTTTGTTGAGGATCCCCCAATATCTCCATTTTGTCTGCGGTCCAAATTAACACAATTATTGCTTTGGGACCACGAAATAGTATTACACAAAGAATAGGCAGAAATTAAGGCTCCGTTGTTCTAAATGATGTGATTCAAGCCATTTTTGCATCAAACGGAATAAAAAATATTATTTAATTATTAAAAATGTGACGTGTTATTATTGAAAATTGAATATATTTTCATCAAGTTCTTATATTTTATGTTATAAAAAAGTTTTAAGTCAAAAAATTGTCTTTTGATTTAGTGAAGAAAAAAAAAAACGTTTATTTAAAAGTGAAGAAAAAATATTTTGAAAGGAAAAAAAAAATTTGACTACCTCAATATCATGTCACATTTTTGTTATGTAACATTTCTCACACCATTTGATATAAAAAATGCCTGAGTTGATATAATGTCTTCGTACATGCATGGTAAGAGAATCTCTCCTTTTTCTTCTTTTATTATTATTTTTTTTTTGTCCATAAAAATTATAAAGCTTCATATTCTAGACTCTAGAGTGTGGGCAAATTCCAAACTGGCAAAAAAACTACCGGCAATATTAATTATCAATAATAGGCAATGATCTTTGGATTAAATTCTCATGATACGATTACAATTTGTATAACTCTTGTACAATTTTAACAATTTTTTTTTTTTTCAAATTAACTATTGAACATGTAGAATTCACGTATAAGAAAACAAATTTAATATTTAATTTAATAAAAAAAAATTATATTAAAAATGGTACTATAATCATTTTTCAATCCGAGTAGATGCAAAGAAGCCTAGTTCCATTCAAGGTTGCTGCGTCGAAGAAATCCATTTCTCTTTGAAAAATCCATAGCAAAAATATTTTTTGAGGTAATTACTTTTTTCCCCATGAACTACCAAAAAATGCGCAATGCCCACATGAACTACCAACTCGACCAAAATAGAGCATTCAACTACCAAAGACAATCATTTTCCCCCCTTCCGTCAGTCAAAGGGGTTAAAATAAACGGTCAACGGGTCATGCGCCGTTTTATATGGGGGCATGTTGGAAGATGATGGTAGTTCATAGGGGGAAAAGAGGAAGATGGTGGTAGTTCATAGGGGGAAAAGATGAAGAAAATGAGGGTAAAACGGCGTGTGACTGACGGAAGGGGAGAAAATTGTTATCTTTGGTAGTTGAATGCTCTATTTTGGTCGAGTTGGTAATTCATGGAGACATCGCGCATTTTTTGGTAGTTCATGGGGGAAAAGGTAATTACCCCATATTTTTTTATGCCCTAAAATGTATAGAAATCGGTTTTTTGAAAATCCCCAAAAACTTCCTGGAAATTAACTGTGGGCAGCGACTTGGATAGGACAAATTAATTGTGAAAATGACACAATGTAACTTTTAAAAAACAAAAAAAATACCATCAAGAAATGAATTCTCATAATCTCCGATAATCAAATACAGTTGAAATAAGTTATATTTACTGATGTACCATTAGAAATATATATGAAATTTCTTACAAATTTCTTACGGTAGAAATATATTTTAGGGTTGGAATTAATATGAAGCATGAAGTGCCTAGAGTGTCATTATCAATTGAAGAAATTAATAAACGTTTAAAATGCTTAATTTGAGCTCTTAATCTCAACGGTAAACGCTTAATGATGTGGTTTGTGGACAAGAGTTGATCGGATAAGCTATCTTTTTTCCCCCACCCTTTTTCTTGACACTATTTCAAGCTTTTGGTCCAATATTATGGCGGGTGTACGGCTGACAACCTTTTTTATGTTGCTTCTTCGCACTTTCTCTCGTCAAATCGTCCACCCACTAGTCTCGGCTCTTTTGCAATGGAGAAGAGTATACATTTTATTCTTTTATATTTTTTTTATACAACTAAATTTAAAATTTATGGTTTAATTTGTAAGGCCTAAATATTAGATCCGACAAATTTAACGATAGAATTGAAAATAAAATATATATGAGATGTATATCATTTCTCTTTGCAATAACGTATCCTCAAATTCACATCAATTTACATATCCAACTAATTATGTTAGGGGTGTAAGTCCGAAACTGGTTTTCGTTTATTGTCTAATAACTGATTAAAATTTAATAATCATCTCCGGAACTGGGGACCCAGTGACCTTGGGTGAAACAGTTATCCGGACCGGGTAGTTATAAAAAAAAGAAAAAAAAAGAAGAAGCAATAACAACAACCACGATGAAAAACCAACCTCAAGCTAACAAAGCCATCAAGCTAGACAATGATTCATTTCTCTACGAACTCTGGCATCCAAAATTGCAATTCCGTTCATTTCCTACATTTTCTCAGCAACCAAACAGCAAAAAACAAAGATTCACAACCAAATCCAAAACGCTATAAGACCTCAGCCCAGACGAACCTCTGAGCGATAGCCAAATCCACTATTTTTGGTGCTCGTGGACGAAAGCACTAGTGAAATGGTATAGATCATGAGAACCACCATAGCGACCTCCTTGGTGCCCGAAACAGCATTAGAGTAGATAACGTCGAATCGGAAATGGTGATTGGAATGGAGGAGCGTGTGCTACATCCGTTATTGGAGCTTGAAGATCTGGAGCGGGAGGATTGGGCCGGGGAAGAGCACGAGGGGGAGCTCCACCACGGCGTTCGATTTGGGTAGATTCGTGTGGTGTTTCTCAAAGAAAGACAAGGCCGAGCACCAAAGCAAGGAGCTGCGTTTTCTTTGCAAAGAACTGCGTTTCGAAGAGAGCAATACAGGGCTTGGGTTTAAAGGGGACGTAATATTGTTAGCGTTCTCTCTCTAGAACGTTCTTCACAAGAGACCAAAAGACTTTCCAGATATTGGACCTATAGGTTTCTGAGCAATATTGGACCGGTCCTTTGCCTAGCCCAAAGAAGGAGCCCATGTACAATATATATATATATATATATATATACTCGGTTATAGCCAGGTGTCTAAGAAATTAATAACCGGCTTTAGCTCTGGGTACCAAACCCGTTTTCCAGTTATTCAGAGTCGGTTATAACCGGTCCGAAATTACACCCCTAGATAATGTACATTTTTCGGGCTTTTATTCATAAAAAATTTGGGCCAAGATGTTTATGAATTCAGCCCAAAACTCATATGTTTATTCGCATAAACCCCAAACCGAAATGTGAATAGTTAAGGCTGAAAAAAAAAAAAAAAAAAAGGAAAAGAAAAGAAGAAGAAGAAGAAAAAGGGCCTACTAGTATTGATGACTTCTCGGTTCTCTCCACCTGCTTGGCCTCTTAACATTATCAAGCTCTTTAAAATTTTCTCTAAATTGAAGCCAAATAATTTATTTATTTTATTTTATCTATCACTTTTAAAGTAACTCCTACATCAAACTTTCTAAATATTTCTCTATTTTAATTATAGGAAAAACTTCAATTTACCTCCATGAAGTTGTCATCGATTTGCAATTTGACCACCAATATTTCAATTTTGTTAATTGCATCCCACTAAGTTTCAAAAATTTTCAATTCACCTCCTTTCGTTCAATTGAGCTGTCAGAAGAAACAAAAATCAAACAAAAAGATGGAAATGCCCTCATCAAAATGCAGCGTTTTGATTCTTCCCCCCCAAATGGAGACCAACACCTCTTCCCCACCGGTGATGAAGTGATTTGCAAATTGTTGCTCGAAGGAGACGTGGGTTGGCAAAACACAGTGTTTTGCTGAGAAAAAAAAAAGCCCTCATCAAAACGCTGCGTTTTGATGAGGGCATTTTAGTCTTTTTGTTTGATTTATGTTTCTTCTGACGGCTCAATTGGACAGAAGGGGGTGGATTGAAAATTTCTAAAACTTAATGGGGTGCAATTAACAAAATTAAAAAATTAGTAATTAAATTGCAAATCAGTGACAACTTCGTGAGAGTAAATTGAAGTTTTCCATTAACTATGTATTATTTTTTTATTGATTTTGAAAATAACTACTTTAACTAAATATTTTCATGAACGTCAAAATTGCACCAGAACCAGCCCACTCCATTCATCCAACGTCCAACATTTTTTTTTTTTTTTTGCCGCTCAACATTAATGTTTAAATTGAAACCAACTACCAACCCACTCCATTCATCCAACGTCCAACATTTTTTTTTTTTTTCGGCCACTCGACATTAATGTTTAAATTGAACCATGCCACTTTAATTAAACCATCGACCAATAAGTTTAAATTCTTCAACAACCTGAAGAGCCAACAAAGATCAAAAAAGAATTTATTGATAATAAATAAGACAAGACAAATATATATCAAATGAATGGTGTTAAATTTAGAGAGACTTTATGACAGGAGCTGTTTTGGTGAAATTATGGAGGAGAGATTTTGAGATATATTTCTGTATTATTTTGTGAAAGGTTTAAAATAGCGACTTTGATACCGATATGCTCTAAGAAAAGTCAACTGCTGCTGGAGTAGGTCGGCATTTCATTCCAACTTGCAAGATCTTTGGTAAGAACCCTTTGTCCTTTTGCCATGCATCTATGCCTTCTTTGTTATTGATATCTGTGCAATATCATGGCTAATCAAGTTCCCTTTGATAGTTTCAGAGCCTTCCTTTTTGGGATGAATGAATATCTCTAGGTTAGAAGCTGATAGGTTCTAGTTGATGTTAGTTTGATTGAGATTGGTTGTGGTTGCGAAAAGGGAAATGATTGAATTGAAAATGGTTTTCCACTCGGGGTAGGAGTTCACCGCATACAATCTGTTCAATAAAATTCCTCAATGACCTCTCCTGGACTTAATTGACCTCCTTTATTACAAGGATCACATGATCCATTATTTGTCACGGCCATTTCTCTGGCCATGACCGTGGCAAGGGGAGCTAAAGGCTGGAGCTTGAAGTGATGAGAGATGAAGGAGACGGCGTAAAGTGAACTAAAGAGTTCTAGAGTTCTAAAACTGACCAGCAGAGGAGCGGCTAAGAAAGGGGCACGTGGCAGCAGGCAGCTGGTGGAATAGAGGTAGTAGCAAAACGGTGCGTAGAGGACTTGCTGGAGCTGCGCGTTTCGAGTAGTCTGCTGCGTGTCGTTTTGGTCCAATAAGCTACAGGATGCGTGGGTTATTAGTAAGTGTCATTTTGGGGGTCTCTCCCTTGTAAGGCCAATATATAAGGCCATATTAGGTTAATAGTAGACTATCGAAGATCTGGTAATTGTAATTGGAGGCTGAGCACCTCGAATGCTCTTGGAGGACAGGCACCCTTGAAGTTGCCATATCTTAATTTCAGTGACATTTCCCTAATTCAATCCACTCTTTCTTCCAAACTTCCATTTCCACTTACTTAATTCCTACAAAACCTAAGATACCCGTTACAATTGGTATCAGAGCTTAGATCCGAAGCTCATGAAAACTAGGTCCCAAACCATGGCCGAAGAAGCGCAGAATGCGAGAGACTTACAGGAACGGGTAACACGGATGGAGCAGGTTATGGTATCATCAGAGGATTTACAGGCGGCTATGCAGTCCTTAAAGGCCCAAGCGGTTTCTCAAGAGGCCAGGCAGGAGGCTCGGGCTACCCGACTGGAAGAGCAGATGCAGCGCCAGGAGCACCGAATGATGGCGCAGATTCAAGAGCTGTTGGCTAATAGAGGTGGAATAGGAATGGGATCTGGAGCTGCCGGGGAGACGTCGTTTTATGAAGGATCTACCTCGGGGGACGCAATTGTCAAGGCCAAGACAATTCGATTCGCTGGGGAGACTTCGTTTCAGGAGGGATCTGCCTCCGAGGACGCAATCATAAAGGCCAAGACAGTCCGATTGGATTTTCCCAGATTTGATGGAGAAGATCCTGAGTCCTGGAGCTGCCGAGCTGAGTAGTTCTTTGACTTCTACAACACGCCTGCGGAGCACCGAATTGCCCTTTCCTCCTTCCACATGGACGGGAAAGCTCTGGTGTGGTACAGAGAGTTACGAGCTAGCAACTCAGTGACAACATGGGACGAGTTTGTTCGTTCTATGCAAATCCGTTTCGGACAAAGTTCCTATGACGATCCGATGGAAACCCTGTCGAAATTGAAGCAAGAAGGCACGCTGGAGGACTACAAGGACCAGTTCGACACGCTGGCCCTCAAGGTTCACGGGTTACCTGACAGCCATAAGCTCAGCTGTTTTTTGGGGGGACTCCGAGATGACATCCGCGTTAGGGTACGGATGTTTCATCCGAAAAGTTTGATTGATACCTATTCGCTGGCAAGGATGCAGGATGAATGTCTGGTGACTGGTCGAAGAAATGCCCGTTTTAGTTGGAATTCGACCCAGGTGCACCACTCCGGCCAAGGTTGGAGCACTAAGCTTCCGGTGGGATTTGTCAAGAGTAACCGAAACCCTACTGCTGCCCAGCACAACGTACCTGGCCAGGGCTGGCAAGGTGGGGTGCCCCAGTCGGGGATAGGGCCCCCAGGTAGAGGGGATGCCCACCCGAATAAAGCGCTCGTACCGGTGCAAAAAATTACACCAGCCCAGATGGACGAGAGGCGGCGAAGGGCCTCTGTTACACATGCGATTCCAAGTGGACCCGAGGCCACGTGTGTACTGCGCCAAAGCTATTCCTACTTGAAGCTCTTGATGAGGGGGATGAGAAGGAGGGACAGCTGGAAACGGCGGGTGAAGAGGATCCGGGAGAGTTCTTCCTCGAGGAGTTCCCCGAAATTTCCCTAAACGCTATCACTGGCACCCCGAGCCCGAAAACGATGAGATTAGTTGGGTTCCTAAGACTCCACCGAGTGGTCGTCCTGATCGACTCAGGCAGCACCCACAATTTTGTGGATGCGAAATTAGCTGCTGCGTTGGGACTTCAGCCGCAACCCCAGGGCGGAATTCAGGTACAGGTAGCCAATGGACAGGAAGTGGTGAGCCCTGGCAGAAGTAGAGAGGTCGAGATCAAGATGCAGGGGAGTGTGTTTCGCTCCAGCCTCTTCATTTTGCCTCTGGCCGGATGTGACGTTGTCCTGGGAATCCAGTGGCTTCGAACGTTAGGCCCTATTATGTGGGACTTCAGGAAGCTTCAGATGGTGTTTCAGCATGAGGGCAAGGAGTGTGTCCTCCTGGGATTGAAGAGGGGCCCGAGTGTGAGTTTCGAAGCAGGGGACTCGTTCAGATTGCCTAAGAAGGAACAGAAGGGGGTGTTACTGCAAGTGATCCCTCAATCTCCTCACTATTGGGCCTTGCAAGGTCCAGGGGTTGCCTCCACCCCCCGCACAGGCCACCTTGGTCCACTTTCCTCCATTCTGCAGGAATATGAAGACGTCTTCCGGGAACCCAAGGGTCTTCCACCCGCTCGGACTCATGACCATTCCATCACCCTCCATCCCGGAGCGCAACCAGTCTCGGTCCAGCCCTATAGATACCCCTACTACCAGAAGGAGGAGATAGAGAAGATTGTGAAGGAGCTCTTGGAGTCCGGGGTGATAAGGCATAGTCACAGCCCCTTCTCATCCCCGGTGCTATTGGTTAGAAAGGCGGATGGTTCATGGCGAATGTGCATGGACTACAGAGCCCTAAACCAGGTGACCGTGAAGGATAAATTTCCTATCCCTGTGGTAGATGAGCTCCTAGACGAGCTATGGGGGGCAAAGGTCTTTTCAAAGCTGGACCTACGGTCCGGATATCACCAAATTCGGGTGGTCGACGAGGATATCCCAAAGACAGCCTTCCGCACGCACGAAGGCCACTACGAGTTCTTAGTTATGCCCTTTGGGCTAACTAACGCCCACTCCACGTTCCAAGGACTCATGAACCAGATTTTTAAACCCTACTTGAGGAGGTTTATACTCGTCTTTTTTGACGACATCTTAGTGTACAGTGGCGATATGGAGGCACACGCCACTCACCTAAGGACGGCTCTAGAGCTCTTGCGGCGGAACCAACTATTTGCCAAGTCTTCTAAGTGCAAATTTGGTTGTAAGGAGGTGGAATACTTAGGGCACATTGTCACGGCAGAAGGAGTAAGTGCCGACCCAGGGAAGATTGCAGCCATGGTGGACTGGCCTCTTCCTAAGAATATCAAGGCCCTAAGGGGATTCCTCGGGCTCACGGGCTATTATAGGAAGTTCATCAAGGGTTATGGCTCCATAGCTAGCCCACTGACCGCAATGCTTAAGAAGAACTCCTTCGGCTGGACCACTGCCGCACATGAGGCCTTTCATGCCTTGAAGGAGGCTGTCACCCGAGCCCCAGTATTGGCCTTACCTAACTTTTCCCAGCCATTTGTCATCGAATGTGACTCCAGTGGGGGGGGCATCGGGGCAGTGCTGATGCAGAACAAACGTCCTATAGCTTTCCTCAGTAAGGCCCTCAAGGGAAAGGCCCTTCACATGTCTACCTACGAGAAGGAGTTGTTTGCCCTAGTGACAGCCGTCCAGAAGTGGAGACCTTATCTCCTAGGGCAACCATTTGTTGTGAGGACCGATCATCAAAGCCTCAAGTTCCTGCTTGAGCAGAAGGTAGGAACACCCTTCCAGCAAAAGTGGGTGACTAAACTACTGGGCTACGACTTTACAGTAGAATATAAAAAATGGGCGGATAATCGGGTCGCCGATGCTCTCTCTAGGAGGGAGGGTTGGGATGAGGAGATAACCCTGTCCCTGCTTTCCATTCTGACCCCTAGTTGGACAGCAGGTTTGAAACAGCAGTATGAGGAGGACGAGGACCTCAAACAGTTACTGTCTCGGTGGCACAACCAAGAGTTGGACTCCCAGCGGTACTCCCTCAGGGATGGGCTACTGCTATACAAGCACAGAATCTTATTGGGACATTTACCACAGCTCAAGGATCAGGTGTTGACTTTCCTCCAAAGTGATCCTTCGGCCGGGCACTCAGGCTACGAGAAAACCCTACACCGAGCTAAGAGGGACTTCTACTGGAAGGGGATGAGAGGGGATATTAAGCGATTTATCAGGGAGTGAGAGGTTTGTCAGAGGAACAAGTCTGAAAACACCTCCCCTGCTGGGCTGCTGCAGCCTCTTCCTATTCCTACCCGGGTCTGGACAGATATCTCCATGGATTTCGTGGAAGGGTTGCCCCTGTCCCGGGGGCATTCAGTGATCATGGTGGTTGTCGATAGGCTGTCTAAACACAGCCACTTTGTGTCCCTATCCCACCCCTATACGGCGGCTATGGTGGCCCAGCTCTTCATTTCTACCGTGTTTAAGCTCCATGGGATGCCCCAAACCATTGTCTCGGACCGAGACCCTATTTTCACTAGCTTGTTCTGGAGCGAGCTGTTCAGGTTGCAGGGTTCTACTCTCACGCTAAGCACTAGTTACCACCCGCAGACCGACGGTCAAACGGAGATCGTCAACAAGTGCCTTGAGAACTACCTGAGATGCTTCGCTCAGGATAGCCCCAAGCACTGGACTAACTGGTTGCCATGGGCGGAGTACTGGTACAACACCACATGGCACTCCGCGATCAAAATGACCCCCTTTGAGGCCGTCTATGGACAACCCCCACCCTGGTTGCTATCCTATATTCCGGGAACCACTAGGGTTGAGGCCGTGGATGAGGTGCTGCGCAACCGCGAGCAGATCCTCGGCCTCCTCCAACTTAACATGCAACAAGCTCAACAACGAATGAAAAGATATGCGGATCTGAATAGAACTGAAAGAACTTTTCAGGTGGGCCAGAAAGTTTACCTCCGGTTGCAACCATATCAGCAGGTGTCGGCAGCCTACCGCCGGTCCCTCAAGCTCTCCCCCCGTTTCTATGGGCCCTTCACCGTCCTCCGCCGGGTTGGAGAGGTGGCCTATGAACTGGATCTGCCGCGGGAGGCCCGCATCCACCCCGTCTTCCATGTTTCCCAGCTTAAACCTAAACTGGGTTCGGCTTGCACGGCGTTGCCCCAACTTCCACCAATCGACAATCAGGGGGCGATTCGACCCGAACCAGCACAGATCCTGGACCGCAGATCACGACCAAAGAACAATCGGGCCCTCACCGAAATTTTGGTCCGATGGGAGGGGCAATCGGCGGATGATGCCACATGGGAGGAGTTCCATGCGCTAAAGGACGCCTACCCACACCTTGTGGGCAAGGTGTTTTAAAAGGGGAGGGTATTGTCACGGCCATTTCTCTGGCCATGACCGTGGCAAGGGGAGCTAAAGGCTGGAGCTTGAAGTGATGAGAGATGAAGGAGACGGCGTAAAGTGAACTAAAGAGTTCTAGAGTTCTAAAACTGACCAGCAGAGGAGCGGCTAAGAAAGGGGCGCGTGGCAGCAGGCAGCTGGTGGAATAGAGGCAGTAGCAAAACGGTGCGTAGAGGACTTGCTGGAGCTGCGCGTTTCGAGTAGTCTGCTGCGTGTCGTTTTGGTCCAATAAGCTACAGGATGCGTGGGTTATTAGTAAGTGTCATTTTGGGGGTCTCTCCCTTGTAAGGCCAATATATATGGCCATATTAGGTTAATAGTAGACTATCGAAGATCTGGTAATTGTAATTGGAGGCTGAGCACCTCGAATGCTCTTGGAGGACAGGCACCCTTGAAGTTGCCATATCTTAATTTCAGTGACATTTCCCTAATTCAATCCACTCTTTCTTCCAAACTTCCATTTCCACCTACTTAATTCCTACAAAACGTAAGATACCCGTTACATTATTCTACTGCCTCTTTGAAAACTAAAGGATAATAATGATGCTAATGATGCTAGCTTATTTGAATTTAAACAATAACTGGTAACAAAAACAACCCAAAGACAACAACTAAGGATTAAGATAAGCAAATCTTATCTTGTGATTCTCCCATCAGTGCTGGTATTTAGGATTGGGTCTCCTTGTCCTGCGACTACTAACAGAAACTAGACCTTAAACCTTATTTTTAGGCATACGAATTGAACGCAAACTTTTACGTTATCTGCTAAAGGATGGAAAGCTCATCCCTCTCTATAGTGGGGCCTTCAAGTTTGAGGAACTCCACTCTTGAGACTTGAGTACCATAAAGTGTAAGGGGTGATCCATTAGGGAACTTCTGCACTACCTCTTTACCTAGAGTAGCATTTCCTTGAAACTTTCCACACAAACTACTTGGAATTATAGAAGTTAACAAGCATATTTTTTGGAATATGATTACATTGTATACATCATAAGCATTAAAATTTGTGAGATATGTTACTCTCATACACAGCTATTTTCTTCTGTTTTTGTTTTCTACTTGATCGCAAGTTTGTGACATTGATTCTTTCTTGTTCCGTCCTCCTTGTCACTCACTATTTTTCCCATTTTACTTCAAGCAGTGACCATGGATATTGGTGGGATTATCATTTCGCTACTTAATTTATCATGGGAGCCAGTTGCCAAACAGTTCTCTTATTTCAAAAATGTTCAGAAACGCCTAGAGGCACTTCATGTCAATATGCAAGAACTAAATGGTCGAGCAAATGACATGAAAATGGAGATGGATACGGGAATAGAATACTTGAATAAGAAGCCAAAAAGTGAGGCACAATTGTGGCTCAAACATGTGGAAAAAGTAAATAATGAAGTGAGTAGCTTAGAAAATGAAATCAGCATTAAAGGAAGATGCATGAACGGTTGTTTTCCTAATTGTTGTTTACGTTATAAGTTAGGAAAGCGTCTTGTACAAAAGATTAAGGACGTGGCTGAGCTTCAAGGAACATGAATATTTCCAAATGGCTTATTCGTTGATTTATTGCCAAATGGAGGAAATTTTATGCCAACTACAGGAATAATACGTGAAACAATACCGAGTAAGGTTTTGCATGAGATTTGGGAATGTCTGATTGATGACAATATCAATAAGATAGGTGTTTATGGAATGGGTGGTGTTGGAAAGACAACTATCATGATGCATATCAATAATCTACTCAATGAATCCCAGATATTTGATATTGTTATTTGGGTGACTTCATCAAAAGTCTTTGACTTGGAAAAATTACAAATTGACATAGCAAACGCAGTCCACTTGGATCTCTCTTACGAACAAAATGTGATGAGGAGATCAACCCTATTATTTGAACATTTGCAGAGAATGAAAAAATTTACACTAATCATAGATGATTTATGGAGTAAGTTTATCTTAGAAGAGGTGGGGATTCCACAACCAAATAAAGATAATGGTTGTAAGTTAGTATTCATTACTCGACTCATGGAAGTCTGTCGGGGCATGGAGACACATAGAGAAATCAAAGTGGATGTATTTTCTGAGCAGGAAGCCTGGAATTTGTTCATTGATAAAGCATGTATGGATGGATTTCTTTCTCCTGCAATAGAATCCACAGCAAAGCTGATTATTGAAGAATGTGGTCACTTGCCACTTGCAATCATCACTGTGGGACGAGCCATGAGGAAAATCAATGATGTGAGAGTTTGGAAGAATGCATTGGAAGAATTGAAAAGCACAAGAGCAGAAATTGAAGGCATGGAAGATGTTTTTGCACGTCTGAAATTTAGCTATAACCACTTAAAAAAATGACAAGGTTCGGGCTTGCTTTTTGTGTTAAGGAAGTAAACCTAGTGGAAACAGAAAAACAGAATGCAGAGGAAAACCTAGTCACTACCGAGTAACGGCTAGTAGCCGTTACTCAGCTCCTGCTCTCCTTTGGCTACTCTTCCATCATTTCTCAGCATTCATCCTTGGGACTCAGCATACACATGAACCTAAGATTGATCATCAGCATCCTAGACTAGTCTGCACAGCCAACCTGCAGCAGCATTCCTTCCAGGATTTGAGCTGCATCTTCACCTCCTGGTTTCCTGCCTTGTTACACGGGCCAAGACATCCTCTTCTCTCTTTGTTTCTATTTATTTAATTTAGTTGTTGTAAAGTATTGTGTTAGTTTTCCAAAAACTAATGTACATTGATCAATATAAATAACATATCCTCCCTGGTTTGGTTAATTAACCAAAACCAGTTTCTGTTTAAACTTTCATGGTATCAGAGCCAACCCAAAGCCAACGCTCATCCATGGCCACTCCTAACTCTCCTACCAATTCAGACTCCTCCTCTCAACACAATGCTCCACCAGCTACCAACCATCCAATAACCAACCTCAACAACTCCACTGCCTCTTCCAACCCATCAATTGATTTCACATCACCACTATCCAACGTTCCCTCCTTCTCTCAACTTTTCAAACTTGAAGGGCCCAACTACCTGGCCTGGGTTGCACAATTTTAATCCATCCTCCGAGGCAATGACCTCCAAGGACTTGTGGATGGCACTGATCTTTGTCCCACCCAATTCCTCACCAATACTGACAACATTCAAGTTCTGAATCCTGCCTATGTTGCATGGCAGAAGAAAGATCAGCTTCTCCTAAGCTGGATCATTTGCTCACTTTCGCCTTCCATTGTATCTACAATGTATGGCCTGAAAACATCATCTGAAGCCTGGACAACCTTGGCAACTAGATATGCCTCTCAGTCCAAGTCCCGAATTTCCCACCTCAAGCGGCAGTTACAAGGCTTGCAACAGGGAAATAAATCATGCACTGAGTACTTGAATTTGGCCAAACAGTGGGCTGATCAACTTGCAGCTGCGGGAAAACCTATTGATGATGATGACCTCATCTCATTTGTTGTAAGTGGTTTAAACCCCATCTTTCATACCTTTGTCACCATTCATTCCTATGCAACCCGTGACCATGACATGACATTTGCTGATTTTCAAACTAAACTTCTTAACCATGAAACCTTGCTGGAAAACCAACAACGTCCCACCATCACACCAGAAACTGGCCCCTTTGCTTTGTACACTAACAAGCAAGTCAGTCTCTCCAATCCCAACACAACTGACCCCACTCAGTTTAAGAGATCCAGATTTCCACCTAGACCCAACTTTCGTCCTCAGTCATTTGCACCAAGAAGCCCATTCAGAGGGAGTAGTGGTCATCATGCTCCCAATCAACCTTTCCCTGCACCCAACCAACGCTTGAGGCCTTCCAACCTCAGGCCTAGCTTTCTCAATCCGCAGGGAACTGCTCCAATGCGCACTGTCCCTACCACTACAGCTCGTCCACCCTGCCAAATCTGTGGCAAAAGCAGCCACAATGCGTTGGATTGCTTCCATCGCATGGATTTCTCCTATCAGGGCCGACACCCTCCTCCTCAACTAGCAGCTATGGTGGCTCAACTCAATGATGGCTTTGAGACTCAGGACTGGCTTGCTGATTCTGGTGCTAACACTCATGTCACAGCCGATCCTTCAAACATTGCCAATCCTCAGCCTTTTGATGGAGGAGACACCGTCGGTGTAGGCAATGGGGCAGGTTTGAGTATCAAAAATTTTGGTTCATCCTTGATGCATGGCAAATCCTCCTCCCTATCTCCCTTTCTTCTCACAAACATCCTTCACTGTCCGAATGCCTCGGCCAACCTCCTTTCCATTAACAAGTTTTGCTTAGATAACAACTGTTGTTTTGCTCTTACTGGTTCAAGCTATTCTGTGCAGGACAACCTGACGGGAACTGTGATACTTCAGGGACCAAGTGACAATGGCCTATATCCCATTCCTCTGTACTCTCTTAAATCCAAACTTGTCAATCACTGGAAAGGTCTCACAGCTCACCTAGGCGTTAAAACCTCGGATATGGTGTGGCACCAACGGCTTGGACACCCTTCACCTGCTGTTCTCCAGCAACTTTTGAAGCACCAACACCTCCCACTCTCTGGTTCAGTAGATAGGACAAGGGTTTGTGACTCATGTCAGCTAGGCAAGTCCAAACAATTGCCCTTTTTTGATTCAAACAGGGTCTCTACCAAGCCCTTAGAACTTATCCACTCTGATGTTTAGACATCCTCTGTTGCTTCCCTAAGTGGTTGTAAGTTCTATGTTTTGTTTATAGACGATTATAGCCGGTTCACCTGGTTATATCCTATCCTAAATAAAAGTGATGTTTATGCTTGCTTTGTAAAGTTTAAATTGTATGCTGAAAATCTCTTCTCCACTACCATCAAACAATTTCAATCCGATAATGGAGGTGAATACACCTCTACTCACTTCAAACAATTCTTAAATCAACATGGCATTGTGCACCGTCTCACTTGCCCACACACCTCTCAGCAAAATGGCATTGCTGAGAGGAAACATAGACATGTCATGGAAATGGGACTCACCCTTCTTGCTCAATCCGGCTTGTCACCTAAGTACTGGGTGGATGCCTTCCTCACCTCCATTTACCTAATTAATCGCCTACCCTCCCCTGTGCTGCAACAAGATTCTCCCTTTTCCAAGCTCTTTCATCACCCTCCGGACTACTCTCTCCTTAGAGCCTTTGGGTGCCTTTACTATCCTCTCTTGAGACCCTATGCCGCTCACAAACTGTCCTTTAGGAGCAAGCCCTGCATCTTCATTGGCTATGGCTCTAACCAAAAGGGATATAGATGTCTAGACCCTCTCACCCACAAAGTCTACCTATCCAGGAGTGTTATCTTCGATGAGACCAAGTTTCCTGCCAAGAGTCATTCTTCCCCACTTGGTTCCTGCAAGGTCACGGCTTCTCCAGGTAACTCCCTAGTTCTCATTCCATCTCAGTTGCACCCTGACTTCCCTTCTGTTGCAGCACCCTCTAGCCGTTTTGAAGACATGATAACTCCTGTGGACACATCACAGCCCCCTTCCATTTCCACAACTTCACCTCTATCATCTCATCTTGACCCTCCTGCATCTCCACCTGAACACTCCGCCCCCTCCACAACATATGACGGGTCCTCTACTCCTTTGGACACACCCTCAAACTCTTCTCCTTCCCACCTTCACCTTCCTCAACCTTCCCTTCCTCATTTTCCCTCAGCCCCTCCCTCCCCACCTTCTGAACCCCTACCTACCCGGATTGTGACTAGGTCTCAAACTGGTCACTCCAAACCGAAACACTTTCCTGACTTCAAAATGTTCCATTCCATCAAATATCCTCTCCAAGCTCTACACACCATTCACCTTCCACCAGAACCCTCCACCTTCAAACAGGCTACCTCCAAACCCGAATGGATTCATGCCATGAACCTTGAATATCAAGCCTTGCTCTCAAACCAAACATGGTCTCTCTGCCCGCGCCCTTCCAGTCACAATGTGATCAGAAACAAATGGGTCTTTAAAGTTAAACAAAAATCAGATGGCAGTGTGGATAGGTACAAGGCAAGACTAGTAGCTAAGGGGTTTGATCAACTTGGTGGGATTGATTATTATGAAACCTTTAGCCCAGTCATTAAACCAGCAACCATTCGTCTAGTCTTAGCCTTAGCAGTCCAATTTGATTGGCCAATCCACCAACTGGATGTCTCTAATGCATTTCTCCATGGGGTGTTGGATGAAGAGGTCTATATGGAACAACCCCAAGGTTTTGTTCATCCTTCCTACCCGGACTATGTGTGTCGTCTACATAAGTCAATCTATGGTTTAAAGCAGGCCCCGAGAGCTTGGTTCACTCGGTTATCTCAAGCTCTTCTTGACATTGGCTTCACCGGCTCTCAATTGGATCCCTCCCTTTTCACCTATCATGCCAACTCTGTTCACATTTACCTATTGGTCTATGTAGACGATATCATACTCACTGGCAACAACAAAGACACTATTTCCTGGATATTCAGCAAGCTTAAATCAGAATTTGCTCTCAAAGACCTTGGTGAACTCAGCTACTTCCTTGGGATTCAGTCTATCCGAGACTCAACTGGCCTCCACCTTCGACAGTCCAAATATATCACTGACCTTCTAGACCGCACTCAGATGACAGATGCCAAGCCTTACCCGGCTCCATGTGTTGCCGGCACCAAAATGTCCAAATTTGATGGAGCACCACTGCCTAATCCGACTCTCTATCGCCACATTGTTGGAGCCCTCCAATATGTGACCCTCACCCGGCCAGACATAGCCTATTCAGTCAATCAACTATGTCAACATATGCATGCCCCCACCACCACTCATTTCACAGCCGCCAAACTTGTCTTACGATACCTCAAAGGCTCCATTGATTCTGGCCTTCACTACACGAAAGGCCCCATTAAGCTCACTGCTTATTGTGACTCGGATTGGGCAGGGGATCCGGATGATCGGCGGTCTACCTCCGGCTTTGGTGTATTCCTTGGCTCTAATCTCATATCCTGGTCCGCCAAGAAACAGCATATTGTCTCCAGATCAAGCACTGAAGCTGAGTATAGAGCCTTATCATTGGCTACTGCAGACATGTACTGGCTGCGTATGCTGCTTCGGGAACTTCATGTTACACTTCCTTCTCCTCCGGTTCTGTGGTGTGACAACTCAGGAGCCCTTGCTCTGGCCTCCAACCCAATCCATCATGCCCGCACCAAGCATGTCGAAGTCGACATCCATTTTGTTCGGGAGAAAGTTGCCAATCGGGATCTCCAACTCCATTATATTTCCACCCTTGATCAATTGGCTGACATCTTCACCAAAGGTCACACCGCTGCTCGGTTTTGTTTTCTCCGTGACAAACTAATGGTTCTTCCTCCCATTAGTTTGCGGGGGGGTGTTAAGGAAGTAAACCTAGTGGAAACAGAAAAACAGAATGCAGAGGAAAACCTAGTCACTACCGAGTAACGGCTAGTAGCCGTTACTCAGCTCCTGCTCTCCTTTGGCTACTCTTCCATCATTTCTCAGCATTCATCCTTGGGACTCAGCATACACATGAACCTAAGATTGATCATCAGCATCCTAGACTAGTCTGCACAGCCAACCTGCAGCAGCATTCCTTCCAGGATTTGAGCTGCATCTTCACCTCCTGGTTTCCTGCCTTGTTACACGGACCAAGACATCCTCTTCTCTCTTTGTTTCTATTTATTTAATTTAGTTGTTGTAAAGTATTGTGTTAGTTTTCCAAAAACTAATGTACATTGATCAATATAAATAACATATCCTCCCTGGTTTGGTTAATTAACCAAAACCAGTTTCTGTTTAAACTTTCATTTTGTACTGTGCGTTGTATCCTGAGAAATACAAAATTGATGTTGAGGAGCTGATCGAGTACTGGATGTTAGAAGGTTTGATAGATGAAGTCTGGGATAGGGAGCATGAGATCAACAAAGGCCATGCATTACTTACGGAACTGAAGGACGCTTGCCTGCTGGAGGGTATTGGGACAGGGTATGTAAGAATGCATGATTTGGTGAGGGATTTAGCAATTAGAATCACAAGGGTAAGTCCTCGGTTTATGGTCAAAGCTGGTGTTGGATTGAAAACATTGCCAACGACATGGATGGAAGATGTAGAGAGGGTCTCCCTAATGGAAAATAACATTGAAGCTCTTCCAGATCACCCCACTTGCATGAATTTATCTACTTTGCACCTGCAACAGAACCCCCTGTCGAAGTACATCCCTGATATATTCTTCTTGAACATGCAAAATCTTAGAGTACTTGATCTATCTGGTTCCAAAATTAAGTCACTCCCAGTTACACTTTCCACTTTACGGAATCTCCGTGGACTCCTATTACGTCTTTGTGAGCTTGAAAATTTACCTTCACTAGCAACCCTGAAAGAGCTGAGGGTGTTGGATCTGTCGTCTACTCTAATCGAACGGTTGCCATGTGGTATTGAAGGCTTGGTAAATCTCAGGCGTCTTGATCTTTCTTATAAGGAAGAATTAAAGATGTTTCCTGCAGGGGTTATAGCAAACATGTCTCGTCTAGAAAACCTATCGATGTTTAAAAGCAAATGGAGATGGTCATTGAGTACACAAGGAAAAGGGGAAGGAGCGGATTTTTCAGAAATCACTAACTCCTCACAACTAATTGATCTTGGTCTTTCCTTTGAGGATCAATACAGCTTCAACAACTATGTGAGATCTGGACATTGGCGGGTGCTGAAAAGCTACCGCATTGGAATAGGACTTTTGTCAGGCCTTTTACCTATTTCCAAAGGAACTTATAGTGTAGCAGTTCAAGGCTGTAACATCATTGCAAATGGGAGTTCAATCGAGATCCCAGACAACACTCAAGAGTTGGCATTACAGGGTTGTCATGACATCGATATTCTATCCAAACTGTCAAGCATATCGAATTTGGATAGTCTAAAACAGTGTTACATCTCCAGTTGTAGTGGGTTAGAGTACATCATAGTGGCAGATGAAAATTATTTTCCTAGCCTGGAGAAATTGATCCTCCGAAAGCTGCTTAACGTAAAGGCAATTTGTAATGGAACTGTGGTTGATAGTGTATTCTCAAAGTTAAAGACTCTGCATATTCATAGCTGTAATAGACTCAAGTACATATTCACATTTGGGTTGTTACAGAGCCTCCAAAATCTTGAAGAGGTCGAGGTGTGGAATTGTCATTCAGTAGAGGATATAATAGAAGGGGAGGAAACCAGCGGAGTAAATAGCAATGTATTGCCTCCTATAATGATTCCAAGGCTGCATGTCATATACTTATCTTCTTTACCTGAATTGAAAACCATCTCTAAAAGGGTACTAGTTTGTAATTCATTAGAATCTCTTGATGTATGGGACTGTGAGAAGCTAAAGAAGCTGCCGTTTTCAATGGCCAACTTGCCTTTCTCCCTCAAACGCATTGGGGGAAGCCAAAAGTGGTGGGATGAGTTGTACTGCGATGAGACTGGTTGTAAGAATCTTTTGCAACCCTTCTTCATTGAAGATAAATGATTCACAAGGCACCCCATCGTCAGGCTTTTTGATGAATATGCAAGTTGCATTCAACAATGACTTGATGTTGATTCGTGGCAAAGCAGCATTGCGTATCTCTCAAATGCTATGGCTTCAAACTTTCCAGGTGAGTTTGAGACTGCCTCTATCAACAAGCAACTTTCCAATGTTCCCTGGTCACCACGCTAAGACCAACATAGCCTAATTGGGAAGGCAATGCTAGATTGCATTTCACCACTCATTTTCTTCACAAAAGGGAGAGCTCATGGTATTCTTGTTAGATTACACTTGAAGAAAAGCAAGCATGGTAGTAGTGTACTATTTTTACTTGCAAGTCAGGGTTCTCATGGTCTGTAGGCTGACAATCTTTTTTGTATTGTTGGGCTGCAGGGATGATACAGAGGGTTTTTCAAGGATACTGGTGTCTCTCTAAAGGTGAAGGTTTGAAGCTTGACCTGTTACAGTTAAAATTTGAGGGAGAGTAAAGGTTCCTTCTATCTTTTTTTTTTTTGGATGAATGAAGGTTCCTTCTATCTTTTGGAGGTTTAAGGCTAAATTTTGTTCTGAATCATTTGACTAGCTAGTTGTTGTTTGTTTTAATTAGACCAGCTCATTTTGGGCAATAAGTCCATTTTTTTATTTCTTTAATACAAATTTTATCTTTTTAAAGAAAAGTATACATATGCAGTTTGAAATTTGCGTATGAAATCCGATATTTTATTTGGGTAAATATGAGTGTTCACCATTCTTAAATATAACAATTAAATTTAAAATTTGATGCATACTGAATTTTGAAACTGAAATAAAACAGTTGATCGGGTACTGCTTGCTTCTTTCAATTGAAAACAATCAATATAAGGCACGACAACCTAAACTGAAAAAACTTTATGTTAAATTGTCCTCTCTTGATTTAAAATTTTCAGATTTTAGATCCTGTTAAACGTAAATAGGGCAACCCACGTTTTTTGATATTCTTTTGGGAAAACATGTTTGGGTGGATTTTTTAAATTTAAATTCTATTAAAGTTTTATCAACTTTTTCTAATTTTGTCTCAGCTTCTCTAAACCATCAAGACATAATTGAAAAAAAAAAAAAAACAAATTTTCTTGATATTTGCAATTTTGAGTATGTTAAAGAATAGTATAATACAATACAAAAAAATCACACGCCCAACGAGCCTTTTAAGAGTCGCCAATTACTGATAGACAAGTTCTTCCCCACACGATAAATTATTCTGCTACTTTGGCACTCCGTTTGCAGGGCATTAAGTGCCGCCATTAACGTTGTGTTTGGATTCTCTTTCTCAACCAATGCATGGCCATGATTCATGAACAATGGTGTAGTTTATTAATGTGTCCCATTACCCATTTCGATCCAGGATTTAAAGGGAAGTATATAAGCCTATGCTGGACTAAGCATGTTTAAGCTAGAACTTGAACCTCTAACCATATTATGAGATTTTCCTGCAGAATTTGGTGTTGCTTAAGGATAAACAAGGCCCAATATGAAAATTAAAGAAAAACGAAAAAAAAAAGTAAAGGAGAAAGGAAACTTCCGAGCCCTCAAAGAACCAAACGGACACTCCTATAGATTTGAGAGAGTTTTTTAGTCGGCTCGAGTATAGTTTCTTTAGTCTAATAATCTCAGCAGAGGTTATGCACAATAATAAATCAAAACAGTATCCTGGTTAAGAGAATATGCAAAAGTAGCTCAGCCATATATGAAAATTACCATAAAGATGTCATTACAGAAGTTTGAACTCTTCAAATATATCTTTTGAATCACAAGTGGGGACTCGGGTAGGTTATTCTGATGGCATACAGGTTTCTGAAACTTATACCTCCCACCAGCAGCACCATCATCTTACAACCTGGGTGCAATATGAGGACGGTCCCATTCAGTCACAATGTGGTCACGGGTAATCTCTTTGAGTGAGCGGCAACCGCTTAAAGCCATTGTTAATTCAAACTCATCACGAAGCATCTGAAGTACTTTTCGCACGCCGGCCTCGCCTTCAGCAGCCAAAGAGTACAACACAGGTCTTCCAAACTGAAAAAGGATTGAAGGATCAAATGGATGACAAGTAGCTAAGCAAGACCATTTCTCATATCATTAATTCTAGCAAATTTCCAGGAAAAATTCACCTGCTTCCAATCGTATACTACTAAGATCTTGATACTTTCAAAACAGGAGGCAAGTAGAAATAATCTCATTGATCATTATGTGCAACTATAATTTCCATGAAGCTATTATTTACTCACAAATATCCCAGATGCTCCGAGAGCCAATGCTTTAAAGACATCTGTCCCTCGCCGGACTCCACCATCCAGAAAAACAGGAAGTCGGCCTTGTGCAGCTTTGACGACCTAAGTCATCCCAATCAGAACATAACAAAGGTCAGCTTCAAATGAATGCAACCTCAGGAAAAGAAAAAAACAAATCTGCTATACGGACAATATCACGGTAAGCGAAAAACTAAGCATGGAGAATGATAAAGAATTCAGGAATATAAACAACAAAAAGTTTTCAACAGCTCACCAATCAGTGACAACAACAAAATCTCTTAACAGATTTATGAATAGTTTGGAAAACATTTGATAGTGACTATAAAGGAAGCAAATGTTACAATTCTAGTATTTAACTTCAGGGCACACGTGAGAAATACATCTAAAAATAAACAATTTTTGAATTACAGAACTAAGCATCATAAAATTGGATCACCTACTCTTAATGATTAAATCTGTTTGTAACTCATGATGGAAAATTGAAAGGGTGAAAAATCATGCAGATGCCAAAAAAAAAACAATTTACCTCTTCCAAAGCCATAATTGTTGCAGGGACGTAATCAAGTTGGCGAGCTCCATGATTGGACACAATGATTCCTGCAGCTCCAGCTTGTACGGCCAGCCTTGCTGTATTGTAGCACAAGAGATGGGGTAAAATTAGAAGATTGTTGGAAATTTTTACTAGAATTTTATTTATTTTATTTTTTTTTTTTTGGCAGGGGGAGGGGAGGTTAAGTTTACATACTATCCTCAGCAGTAAGTACACCCTTCACAAGAATTGGTAACTGAGTGATTGTCTGAAGCCACTTCACATCCTGTCCAAATAAATGAGAAGTTATTTAAAATATTACTCCTGTCAGATAGCAGAAGTCCTACGTATAAACAGCCATCTTACCTTCCAGCTGAGAGACCGGTCAATTTGCCCAGCAACATATGAAGCTAGTCCAGAGTCATTGCTCTGCAGGTTAACCCCATGTATGTATGATCATGGAAAAATAAAATATATAAAAATGTATATACAAGGAAAATTATTTGTTTGATATTAAAAAGTCATATAGGTCACCAACCTTATCCATCTTTCCAAGATCCAATCCCTCAAAGTTTTTCAATGACAAATATGGTGGCAAAACAAATCTGTAGAAAAAGCCATCAAAAAATTAAGTTTCTTATGACACAGCAAACTTGTGGTTTAATTTTTTTATAACTTCGACAGGTGGATTAGTTATTGTATCATAAATAGTGGGACAAGCTAGCTAACTATTATAATTTTTTTTCTTAAAATATTAATTAAATGATTAAATTCCTTATTTCTTATCAGTTTAAACTTTTGGGATAAGTGATGATTTAACATGATATCAGAGAAAAAATCTTTAATTCGAATCCTAACTCCACAATTTACCCTCATTTTCAGTTAAATATTCCAAGAGTTGGGTCTATTTATGGAGGGAGAGTTTGAACCCATATGTGAGAAAAGTGTTACAATATTAATTAAATGATTAAACTCACTCTTTCCAATCAGCTTAAATTTTTGGGATAAGTGGTGATTTAATAGTCTTCAATTTCTTTATTTTCCAATTGTATTTTTGAATGAACACTAACCGGTTCTTGATATCAGCCTCCCTGCGGCCAAGCCTTGGAGTGTCCACGGTAAGGGCAATTGCCTTGAAACCAGCCCTCTCAGCTCTCCTTACAAGCTGTGCAACCACATTCCTGTCTTTATAAACCTGAAGAATAAGCAGAGCAATCAATGTTTATACACCACATTCCTGTCTT
Organism: Alnus glutinosa; assembly: GCF_958979055.1. Classification (NCBI taxonomy): domain Eukaryota; kingdom Viridiplantae; phylum Streptophyta; class Magnoliopsida; order Fagales; family Betulaceae; genus Alnus; species Alnus glutinosa. Next base: position 26,906,413 of record NC_084890.1, on the reverse strand, counting down.
AAGTTATATACTTCATGACTTAATAAACATTGATGACTTCAAAAATAGAAAGTAGAAAGGCATTTTCATCGTGATCTCTTCAAAAATAGTCAGAGGGCCACTATATTGGAACATAGAGAACTTGTATTTTGAAACCATTATGAAATTTACAGGGAAGTATCAGCAACGAAACAGAAAACTCACAACATTTATTAGAAAATAAATATGCATCAATAAGCAAGATAGAAGTTAACAGCCCCAGAGCAGATGGGAGAATATGGGGTCATTCATGCACTATTCTATATTTATTCGTATGCCAGTAAATCTGGCTTTCTGAACTATAAGGTTTGCATACTAAATCTTTTATGATATTTAGGCCAAGATCAATCACAGTAAGAAAAGTAGCCATTTTAGCAAAAGGATTAACAAGAAAGGTGAGGGATTATCTCTCACTCACATAGAGTTGGAAAAAGCGAATGCCAGGTCCTGTTGAAGCGACCTCTTCAACACTGGAAGTAGCCCAAGAGGAAAGCGTCTGAAACAACCAATCATGCATAAATTGAATATGACAGACATGTAAATATTGATCTTGTTAGTATGTGACATTCTATTTTTCAGATCTCAATACATCGAAGACAACTATGAAGGAATTGCAAGAAAAGACTAGGTTCAATTTAGACAAAGAATTTGAAGAAACTTGGTGAGAAACCATACCATAATAGTGCCAGCTGCGGATGCTGCTCTTGCAGTTGCATACTCTCCTGCATGAGAATTACTTTATTGAGTTCAGCCCAAAATCCTATTTCTTTCTCTTTTTTTTTGGAAAAAGTTATAAAGAAAAACTTGTCCAATAGAGACACTAGGGAGGTTACACATCAACCCACCCAACCATATCAATATGCGAAATATCTTTATAATCTTTCAGAATTCTAATGCATTTTATACTTTTAAAAAAAAGAAAAAAAAAAACAACAACAACACAACAACAAAAACAAGTTCCTAGAAAGCACAGCTACACCATTCCAATGGAAAATGTTAAAAAGGGCCATGTGGTTGCACCCCACCTTCCCAAAAAAAAATAAAATGAATGCTGATTCAGAGTTACAACACTTTGACCTTCTATTTGAAATTAGAGATCCATAGTAGGCTAATAGAGATAATCAAAAGCAGATATTAGTGAAATAACTTCCAACTGCATTATAGGACCGTTTAATTTCATTTAGGGCAACATTGTTTTATTTTTAGTTTTATTTTTTTATTTTTTATTTTTTTCTATTTTACATCTTTTGCAAATCAAGAATGCATATCATATAACTTTGGAACTATTTAGTATCTAAGAGGTACAGTATAGTATAGTACTTATAAGACAGATGTGTTAGGCAATCAGAACAATCGCCAACAAAAATTAAAAGGAAAAGGAAAAGAAAAGATGATAGCAGAGGATAAAAGCTATTGTATTAGGATCCTCTCTTAAAAGTGAAGTTGCAAAGGCAATTTTGGAGATGTAATGTACAGGATATAATACTGAGCAACCTCTTATGAACCTTTTTCTTTGAGAGGGGCACAGGTATGTACCTTCAGGGTGAGCCATCTTCTGCATGGCAGTTGGAGCAATCATGATGGGCATTGAGATTTTGAAGCCCAAAACAGTTGTGGTCATGTCTATCTTGCTTACATCAATAAGAATACGAGGTCGAAACCTATTTTCAGTAAACAAACATAAATTGTGAGTGAGGAGATCCAACAACAAAACTTGAGCTAGAGAAATAACAAAATATGCAACATAAGCTACAATTGGAAAAAGGATGAACTCAAATTTCTTTTCAGGAAAAATAAAATTAAAAAAGGAAAACCGCAAGTACAAGATAGACATCAAAGCAAAAGCATGGCTTACCAGGGAAAGAAAAGAAAAACAAATCAACAGACTAGACCAAAAGAAACTACTTTTGGGGTCACTGTCAAGAGAATGGCTTACAAAATCCTTGAGAACGCATTTCGGTTCTCCCTCAGAGTCCATTGGTCCTCTGCGCCTGATGCGTAGTAGTCAAAAACCATCTTTGGTAATTTCTCCTTTGCAATTGCCTCATACTCGGAAACATTAGTAATCTCCATCTTTCCAAAGGATTGTTGATGCTATCCCCAGAATATTCTGAAAATGGTTTTAAAACTAAAAAGTCACACCTCATAATAAATTCTTTTCAAATTCAATGAATTGAAACAACAACATAGATACCCTGATCCAGGCTTCCACGGTTAATGTGCAAATAATTAAGTCAGAACTCAGAAGCACATGCTTAGATAGTGACAGCACTTTCTATCAAATAAAAAATAAAATTCCGCAGTATATCTAAATCTAAAAAATTTAGATTCTATAGAACATTCTGGTATTAATAGTAAAATTCATAAAACAAATTCTGCAAAAAGTAATGCAGTCAAAATTGATAGAACTTCACACTCCACAGATAAACAGGGTTATGTCCCCTGCAATAGCACTTAAAGAGTTTCCACCACCATTTTTACAGTTGTCCTTTACAAAATTCATCAATCATCAGTCCCCCTAACATGAAAAGCAGGATGCTCCAACTTGCCATGCTTTTAACAGGAGATTATGTGAAGCCCACTTCATCTTCAGGATCCTCCTATTATCTTTTTATTGGTAATGAACTACCCAATCCCAATAGGATCGAACTCCTAGGTTACTAGTAAGGGCATTAGAATAAGTTTTACTAAATCAATACCATAAGACTAATCCCATAGACTCAGTACACTGATTAGCCCCACTAACAAAAACTACAATTAAACTGCACGCAATCAGTTCCTCCAAAACCAAATAAACCGAACAGAATCCGATACTGAAGTCTTAAATCACAAATTACGCAAACCACAAATTCTGATATCATTCTACCTCAGGAAAAAGCTCAAACAGACAAGTTGCAATCTCTAGAAACTAGAATAAATGAACTAAAACACAAACTGGTTTTAAAAATCAGTCACGACCCGTTTCAATATAAAAAGATAAAACCTTGACTACTCCATCTCAATCATTATTCTGATCAAAACCCAGATGGAAATAATCTCATAAACGCAAAGTAAGTATCATGCAGTGAAAACCCAAGTGAAAGAAGACTCAAGACAGAACAAAGGTGAAGCAAAGAACAAACCTTGGGCTCCTCAGAAGAATGAATGAATGGAAGGATGATGAGAAGAGCTGCTGCAGATAACGTTAGAGAGAGAGAGAGAGAGAATGAATGTGTAAAAGCAATGCAAAAAAACATGTAGTGTAGGAAGAAGAAAGAGAGAAAAATATAGAAGAATGGCGAGAAAAGACAAAAAGAGTAGGGATCAGATGAGGAGAAAACGACAGTTTTATGTGGATTGGCTTTTCAAGGTTAGCATTTGCAACCAAATCTGTTTCAATGGAATTGTAAGACTTGTGTGGAGAGCATTTCGTTGATTTTCACTGTTCAGCCTCAAATATAGACGAAACCCAGAAGGGCGTCTATTTGGGTTGTGATTGTTCGGACAACGTGGCATTGTTACCATGGTGGCACAGTCTATGGTGATGAGCACACAAGAGCCCTGAAAAAGTCATTTTTATGTATTTTTTTTTATTTTTTTGCAATATATTTAAAAATCATAGTAAGACAACATAAATATATGATACTAAATTCGAATATAATAAAAGAAATAAACTAATATATATTCCTTTTCTTTATTTTCTTTTAATTCCAACTTGGTATCTTATAAAATTACATGAAATATATAGGGAAAAAAAAAAAAAAAATACTCTATACATCCTTTACACAACCACTCTCTCACATGGGGTGAGACTCGCAGCACATAGGCACCGCCTCATATGAGAATGTGGGTGTGTAAGGAGTATTTTTATAACACTTCCCAAATATATATAACATTAATCAACTGTTTTCTTTTCTCAAGGTTTTGTTTGGGTTTGCGATTTAAAAATAGTGACTTTAAAATGTAAGATTTAAAAAAGTGATTTTTAAAAAACGCAGTTAAGTGTTTTAACAAAATCGTAATTTGACATTTAAAATTACAGATTAGTTTTTAAAATTTTCAAACGATTTATTTTTTACAATTTAGTTTAAAATCACAATTTTAAACACACCCTTACGTGCTTAGGCCTCTAGAGTTGGGATTGTGAGGACGGATTTGATTTAGGTACTCTAAAAAAAAAATCAATTACATCTGTTGTAGTTTTTCTAACAATTTAAATTTAATTTTAAATTTTATATATATATATATATATAAATGTGCAAAATTAAATCTGAGTTAATATATATATATATATATAGTAAATGAAAACAACCTGATGCCCCTAATTGACTCTGATGATTGGTTCGTGGTTGCCACGTGCTACTGCACGAGTGGGCGTAGGGAATGTAGGCAAGAGAATCCCAACTCTCAAAATTCAATGGATGTGGGGAAAAGTCATAGGGATTATCAGAAAATAAATCGAGTGCAATAATAATATATTTGGAAATTATGTCACTCCTTCTTATCTCAATGCCACATATATAGCCAGCCTCACAACACTCTCCACCAATCAAATTCTTCTCTTTAAGTTTTCTTCCACTTTTTAATTCAGCAAGTTGATTTTTGGAGGTGCTTTGATATGGGATTGGAATTTGTTAAAACAGTTTTCGGACCGCCAGAGTTTTTGGAAAAAAAATAGAGAAAAAAGTCATTGAAGTCCGCCGGTCGTTAAAAATATTTGGGACACTCTAATGATTAAGTTGGACTTCTTCTGAGAATAAGAAAAAAGGAATTAAGAGTTTCAGAGAGAGTAACAGAGAGAGTACCTCTAAATCGTTTGGAAAGGGTGTTCATTTTATAGTGACGCTTGGATGCTTACGATGGTGAAGCATTAAAAAAATAAATAAATAAAAAAAAATAATAATTGTTGTGATGGCCAAACTAAAAATATGACAAACACAATTTAAAACAAAAATTAAGTAATTTATCATACAATATGTGTATCACAAAAAATATATCTATAAGAGTTTATAAATAAGTGTCAAAGTTGGTATATTAGCAACAAAACATGTCGACACTAATACAAAAAGGGTCTAAAATTATAATCTACGTTCTTTTACACGGAATGAATGAACGTGAGCCTCACTTTTTTTTCTTTTTTTTTTTTTTTTTTTTTTTATCAAATTTCAAATCTTATTGATAAAAGAAACCAAAAGGTCAATATTGAGGGACAATACATTCCCTATGAATAATGTCATAGATGATGGGTAGAGTTTTCTTCAACCACATAGAATTTATGACACGAGTTACAACCGCTCGAACTAGACAATGAGTTACTGAATAAAATGCTCAAATTTATGTAGAGGCTAGTAATCGAAAATGATCTCATTGACAACCTATATAGCATCACCTTCAAGAATAATGTCAAACATTCAAATTTCTTTGATAAAAAGAATTACGTGAAGAGCTGCTCACGCTTCTGCCATGGTAGGATCAAAGTAAGTTGAGATAGTAGTACCGCGAGTAGCCAACACATGCCCTTCTCTATCCCGAGCAATAGTCCCAAAACCTACGCAATCAAGTTTCTTATCAATAACCGCATTCTAATTTACCTTGATTATTCATTTGAGGGGGAGGGGGGACTGGAAACTTTTACCCATGCCACAGGTTTTTTGGAATCGAATTGGCCACAACCTCAAACACCTTGAGCCTCTAACTTAAATACAAAATTAAAAACAAAAGGTGTGCAAGAGTCATTTAACAATCAATCTAAAATCTTCCTTATACATGAAATTTTTTAAAATAATTTGTAGGGGCCACTGCCCATAGATGTGGCTTCACCACTAGATGATTGCCACGTACTATTCCCAAATCCCTTTAATTATTGTCATGTAATTTAGGGCTGTTTTAGTGGATGGGTCTTTTATATTAAGTAGGCTTTAAGTTAGGGCCGTACACTGAGGGAGCCAAATATATTCCCAACATGTTGAAAGTCTATTTCCTTTCAACACACGTGACTGGGTTCTATATCTATATATCTATAATATATAGCTTTCATGGGCCAGCACAAGTTGAATTATTTTATTTCGTTGGCAACAAACTAATAATGCAAGTTTAATCTATTCCTTAAAAGAAAACCTCTACTAGTGGATGTATTAATTAGTACTAAGTACTTTTAAAGTAAATAAGAAAATTATTTTATGTGTATAGTTGTATGCTCTTACATGTGTGTTCATAGTCATTGATCCTGTTTGTTTAACAATAATGTGGTTCCAGCCGTAGTTGGTAAGGTAAAGTATATATTAAATATGAAATTAAAGCCCTCCAAACAAATATTAACAAATTGGAATATTTAATTGAAATTGGGTGAATGATTAAGATAAGGTTTAATAATTTAACTGAGATGATAGAAAGTGATGAATTTAATAATTTAATTTATATTCTAACGCACTCCATCACGTGTGTGCTCAAACTCTCTTTTAATAGATGAGACCCAATACGTGAAATATTTATTTGAAATTAAATAAGAGGTAAATGACAGTGATAAAGTTTGAACTTATGACTTCTGTTCTGATATCATGTTAAATCATCACTTATTCTAATAGCTTAAATTAATATAAATAAGTAAATTTAATTTTTTAATCAATACTTGAACATAATAGGTGCTATTTGGGATTATTCCCATTCCATCACTTGAAACCTTATATAAATAGTAAAAATGTACATTGATGCTTAATAGACAAACTCGATGGTTCAGATTGTGAGGTCATGTGGGTTGTGGTTATGGAAGTCGCATTAATCGAGATTAGGGTGACAGTTTTAGAAATATAATAGGATTTCAAAAATAGTTTCTTGGGTTAAATTTGTTAGATTCCCCCCTCCCCCTCCCCCTTTTATTTTATTTATTTTATTTTTTGAGCAATTTGTTAGATTCCTTTAAAAGAACTATTATGCCACTGTCAAAAATAAATAAAAAACTATTATGTCGATAATTGGATCAAGGATCAAAACCAACTCTTCAACAGACATCATATAATAATAGATCGTATATGTTAAAATTCATTTTAAATGAAATTTTCTTATATTTAAGAGAACCAAATTCAATTAGGTCTTATGAACTGTGCTGACGTGCTATAACAAACATGAGCTAACTCTCTAGATGTTTAAATTAAAACAAAATTTGTTGGGTTTTATGTTAGATAATTCAATAACCAAGTAACTAGGCTGAATGTTAGAATAAATTTAACTTGTAATATTTAGTGTATTTTGGCTCTAGTTTGCTAGAACCATTCTTACTGGCTTAATTAGACCGTGTGGACAAAACAAATTTATAGAATTGGTGGTTCGATGGGCCGTTCGGAGTGTCGTTCAGACATGTGACTTTCATAGTCGAATTCGAGGGGTTTGTTCCCTACGACGTTTGTTGAAAGGTCCAAACGAGATGCATCATTGAAAGATCAGAAAGATTTGTATGCTGCTACGTTCAGTATATGGTTTAGACGGTATGTCTCATTGAAAAACCCGAGACCTCCATTCAATATGCCATTCGCTGAGGGGTTCAGACGGGTAGCATCACCGGAGAAACAAAGACATCGGTTTGAAGTAATGTTTGGAGTCCAGTTCGAATGCCGTTAACCGAAGAATTTCCAAGTCGACCATTCGAAAGAGCGTTTGCTAGGTGGTTTAGACGCCGCCATGAAGCAGCCGATTAACCCTAGGTTCGTTCAAACGGTTAGTTGGTACTGTTCAAATGTCACCTTTGATTTTCCATAATAAGGTCTCCTAGTTGCACTAGGAAACCTAATTTTTTATACTTTATAAATAATTCTCTCTATGCACGATTTTTGCAAGACTATTGAGCTATATTTTAGTGTGCTAAGAGTGAGTTCTTTAATTCTAGAGCATTCATGCTAATTTTCTCTTAAGAGTTATTTTACTTAAACCACACAAACCTTTCCTTCACAGAAAGTCTTTAGCCATCGAAATTTCAGAATTGCAAGAAGAAACTCGGTAGAAGAATCGCCCTGAAGTTCTAGAGCTATTGTGGTAAGAGCAAGCAGGTTATTTGCTTGATACGAAAGAGTGTCCATAACAAAGATTTTGTAAGTGCGAACTTTTGAAATTGGTTCTTCTATTTAGTGGATGAGATTTATGGGTTTGGTTGCCGTGGAATGGTTCTACTTTTTAAGAGTTTTTAAAAAATGTTTCAATTTCTTTACCAAATTCGTATGTTAATTGTGTTTATGGCTTTCATATTACTTGGTGATTGTTTGTGTGGTGCATGATTTTTAAATTTGTTATATTCCGCATTAATTTGGTAAACACCTATTCAACCCTCTTCTAAGTGTTGTTAGGAGTCATTGGGCTAATTTTCATAATGATTTTGATCTAGGAAATCTAACATAAGTTCTCTCAACAAATTTTCACTTTTGTTTAAAGGCTAGATTACCAATGCGTCTCCTGCGTTATTTTCTTTTAATAGTTTGACATGAGATCTTGGTTTAAGGGATGTCTTTTGAAATATTTTATTTGAAAGTTGGCTTGTTTGCTAACTCGTTTTCAATTCATTTCTACTAAAAAATAAATTAAAACCTTAACAAATGGAGAAAACCTTCAAAACCCCACAAACAATGAAATGTTGAGAGCTGGGTTTGATTTTCTTTTCGAAACTTTAGTTTGTGAAGATTTGGGAATCGGGTTGCGATTCTCTGTTGGTTTTATTTTTTTTTAACGGGGCCTTGCTTTCTTGTCCTTGCTGCTCCTGGATATCTATGGAAACGGTTGTGGACTATGTTTTTGGAGTTGACATTAACTCTGACTTTGGCTTCTTAAACATGAAGATTATAAATTTTGGAGTTGATTTCCGCAGAGTGATCGGGACTGAGGCTTGGAGATGGGCTCAATTGGGATAATTTTTCTTCTGAAAATAGGATCATACTCATACCTAGAATGAAAATTGGTTTCATGCTCTGGGAAAAAAAAAAAGAATAAAAAGAAAAGAAAATTAGTTTGATGAAAAACGGGAAGGTTGGTTTGATGAAAACACCCCTACCTTCCTCGCTTTCGGATAATGGCTAATTTCGGCAATGGGTTGTTTAAGGAAGATCCGATGAGATCTCTTGCAAGGAGAAAAATTCTCTCTTTTGTCTATAGGTTTTCTTTGGTTCATAGAATCTGGTGTTTTATGTTTGTTGTATTCGATGGTTTTAGATAATGTGCCAAATTCTTATTGGAGGCCGTAAAGTGAGGTTTTATAACCCAACTAGAGAGGATTGACTCCTCTCCGGTTCCTCTCAACTGGAGAGGATCATGGTCCTCCTAATAGAAGGGGCTTTCTAACAAATAACTTTCCTCTAAAAATAACTCAAAATTCATTTCTTTTTTATGTTACATCAAAACAACTTTTCAACCAAAAAAAAAAAAAAAAAAAAAAACTCATCTTAAAAAGGGTTATCAAACAGTGACACCATGAGAACTTTTTTTATGGGACCAAATGTTAAAAAATATATTTATTATATTAAAAGGAAATATATTAATATAATATTGTACATTACTTACCTTTACAAGATTGATTGTAATTGGGTTTGATAATAAAATAAAATAGAAATACGAGTTTTACGTGGTTCGGTCTATGACTTACGTCTATATGATAAAGCTCAAATGGTTACATTTTCTTCATATTTTACTTGATGAAATTACAATACAAAAAACTCTTATTTATAGAAGAATTGATACAAATCAATATGGCAATAAAATCAATCAGATTTGATCACCGTCAAACCTAATTACAATCAATCTTATAAATGTAAGTAACGTATAATATTATATTAATATATTTCCTTTTAATATAGGAAATATATTCTCTAATACCTAACATGAGGTGCATGATGTATGTCTTATATTAAATAATGAGAAATGTTACACATAATCCCATTCTCACACTATCAAGTAAACACTCCCACACTGAAAATTATCATTGGATTTTGTATGACAATGTATAAGAGACTATAACTTGGGATTTCCAGCATGAGAGAATTAAGGTGCGATTACAGGGAATGTAATGCCTGGTAATGAAGTTTTGAAGACATTTTCCACAAGGGAAACTTCTACAAAGCAAAAATAAATAATAAATAAAAGAAAAAAGTATACATAACCTCCTCAAATTACCATCTTATTGTCAATGTTCCCCCAAATTACTTATTGTATCAATGTCCCCTCCTAAACTACCAAAACATGTCAATGTCCCCCCTAACGACAAAAATACCCTTCATAAAATTATTATTTTTTAAAAAAAAAACAAAAAAATTATTTAAAAAAAATAACAAAAAGTTATAAAAAACAAAAAAATAAAACAAAAAAATAAAAACTGGGTTTTCAAAAAAAAAAATCGTTTTTATAATTTTCAGTAATTTTTTCGTTATTTTTTTTTTAATTTTTTAGTTTTAGTTTTAGTTTTTTTTTTTTTGATTTTATAAGGACATTTTTATCTTGTTGAAAAAAAATTAGAGTCATTTTTATCTTTTTGTTGGTCGTAGAGGGAAAATTAACACAATTAGTAGTTTGGGAGAACATTAACAATTGAGTGGTAGTTTGAGGGGGATATTTGTACTTTTTCCTAAATAAAAAGTAGCAATTAAAAGTTTGCTCCCACAGTTCCTCTCATGTGTTTTTATTTTTTTTTATTTTATTTTTTATGCCTTCTTTCTAAATTCGGTTATCGCCAAAATAATAGAAAATAAATAAATAAAGATTGGTTTATTTTGTGTTCGTCACAGAGCTCTTTCCTTGTCATGTTTGTATGGGCATTGTAACTTTATTTGCTATTTCTAGTGTTCAATTTATTGTTACAGAATTAGGGTCCACCATGGGAAATTGTGTTATATTCAACAACTTTTTTAAAACTGCAATTTGTCCTTGTTAAATAATAAAAAAAAAATATATAAAAAACCCCTCTTAGGGGTTTTTTTTTTTTTTTTTTTGGGGTGGGGGGAGCTTCATGTCCCTTAGTTTGAAAAGCAGCTTATTCAAAATAGAAATAAAAAGGGATAATTACACTTTACCCTCCTGTTTTATTCACGGGGTGACGATTTATCCCCCAATGTACTAAAATTATTAGATGACCCTTCCAAATTTGCCAATGTGTGGCAAGTTATACCTTCCGTCCACTCGCCTGTCTGTTTGGATGGAAAGTCGATCATGTGTGTTGCACATGACCTTTTAAGCAAAAATCATTCCAAAATTGCCCACCTATTGAACGCAGCGTTTCAGTAGCCGTTCACGTGAAAGTTGTCTTCAAGCTTTCTATGATAGGTGGAATGCTTTTAGGTATCTCAAAGTCGTCTTCAAGTTTTCTACCCCCTTGACTAGGCTCTTACTGCATAGGAACTCCTCTGCGTACATCTTCTCCACCGTCTGATCACCATCATGCAGGAAAACGTGAGTCTCACCGTTTGTTTTGTGCAAGCCGGAGAGACGGGGGACAAGGGGAAAGTGGAAAGAATGAGTGGTGGTGAAGGGGAAGAGACAACGTTGGAGAAGAAGAGCAGCCGAAGAAGAAGAACATGCAGTAGCTTTGATCACAGGGGTTGAGAGGGAATCACCAAAAACGCTGCAAATTAGAACAGGAAAACCAAACCAGAGCCGGAGAAGAAGACCATGCAGGAGCTTTGATCACAGGGGCTGAGAGGGAATCACCAAAAACGCTGCAAGTCAGACCAGGAAAACCAAAGCAGAGCCGGAGAATAAGACCAGTAGCTTCTATCACAGGGGGGGAATCGTTGATGCTCCACAAAACACACCTGGATACCGAAAAGAACGAGAGGGAAACGGAAAAGATGGGAAAAATTAACGTAAAACCTCACAAAAAGGTGGGTCAGGCTGGAAGAGGGGGAAGAGGTTGGGGTTTCCCAATAGACCCCATCAATAATTAGCCTGGCCACTGGCCATATACATGCCAAAAACAACGTTGACTCAAAGTCAATGCCCCCACCATACAAGCTAATGATAATACGGTTGAGACATGCTATGCAGTGTGCTTTAGTCCCTTTCCTATTCTCTACCCCCTTGACCAAGCTCTTACTGCACAGTCATGGCCGAGCACGAAGACGAGGAAGTTGCAGGGGGCGCGTGACTTGAGCGCCTCGAAGGTGACCGTGATCTCACCCAGCGACTGCTGTGGGACCACCTCTGAAGTGGCGTAGTGGATGATGGCTTCGAGCTGGGTCGATGTGGGCGAGTAGTTGGCGACGACACGACTTTTGGTGGTGTCGCCGGCGAGTGCGCAGAGTAGGGACGTCTCTCCGATTGGACCGCATCCGATTAAGCTGGAGACTAGTAGCACGTCACCTGCTATATTGGTTGTTGGTACCTCGTAGAGGACAAAGACATTCTACCAAGAAGGAAGATGCATGCCGCACGGGGGGTTTGAACCGGGTGTTTGGTGGGTTTGAACCTAATATAAAGGCTAATGGTGACAGGGGTATTTTGGGAATGATTTATGCTTAAAACGTAATATGCAACGCACGTGACCGAACTTCCATCTAAATTGACGGGTGAGTGGACTGATGGTATTTATTGCCATAGGTTAACAAGTTCGGGAGGGTCATTTAACAATTTTGGTACATTGGGAGGTAAATCGCCTTCCCATGTATCCTAAATAAAAAATTTATAATACAATATGTGGAGCCCAAAAATATATTTATCAAATTAACTTTATTAAATATGTGGCAAGATTGATATATGAATAAGGTAACATGTAGGTACTAGTACCAAAAAGAAATAAAATATATAAAAACAAAAAGTGTCTACAACATGTGCTCTTTTAGAGAAATAAAATCTTTTAAAGTTAAAAAAAATGATTGTTTAGTAATAATAATTAATTTAAATTTTTATCAAAATTATTTTAATGTGATATAAAAGGCAAGAAAATTAAGTAACTAAATTAATGAAAATAAAGGATTGATATTTGTGAAATTAGACAAAACAACTTGATAAAGGATCATAATAGATTATAGAAATTAATAGTGACCACTTTAAAGGGTTAGGCCTCCTAACTTAGATAATTTAATTAGACTTGACATTCATAACTTGCATTCAAATCCAAAAGGAACATAAATACATAAAGCATGGCCATAAATGAGTAATTCTAAATGTTATCCAATTTCTTCTTTGTGTTCCCTCAAAATTGTTGTGATTTTTAAAATTACCATTAGATCAAAATTCAATAGTGATCTATCACAAATCTAATGGTAATTTTAAAAGTCATATTAATTTTAAGAGAACACAAGGGAAACATTGGGTTGACATGTTAGCATTAGGGGTAGGGGCGGAGCCACAATCATGGAAATTTTAAAAATCTCCTAAAATTATATGTTATGATTTTTAAGAATAAATTCTATAAAATTATTTTTATCCCTCTAAAAAAGACTTCTTCTTCTTTTTACTTTTTTATTTTTTATTTATTTATTAAGTTTTGCACCCTTTACCTAAAATTATAGTTATGCCCCTGCCCATGAAATAAGGCCCACGATCACACATAAATTGAACACCCTTTCAACTATTAAAGGATCTACTAATAAACCCACTGTCCACAGAACCACCTTTAACTATCATTGTTTTTGCAATAGAATTGCAATATTATATCAGGAGAGACATTGGAAAGATTGAAACATTTGAAACATTAAAATATATATATATATATATGTATATTGACAAAGGGTGGTAAATGTAATTTCCATCACAAGACGCATGGCTTAATAAATTAATATTTGATGCTTGTTGTGAACAGACTTTAAAATAGATGGCTATTACACATCAGTCTAGATTCCAGCACATCATATGAACAGTCACTTGTCAAAGGAAAAATATGGAAGAAACTGAAAGTAATAATAAATCTTTGATCAAGCTATAAAACGTGAGAAGTTAACTTTAGGCAAAATGGAATCAAATTATATATATATATATATATATAAAAAAAAAGAATAAAAAAAAAAAACTGGGCATTCATTTCATCTTAGGTGCTATGAGAAATGAGAAACAAACTGCAATGATGAACTTGGAATGGTGTTGGGATTACTCTCTCTCTCTCTCCTGCAAAAAAAAGTACAAAAAGCGTATCCTTTAGCTTGGCAAAAGGTTAGTGTTCTCTTTAGTACTGTATCCGACAGTTTCTGCCTCTCTCTTTAAAAGGCTGCTACAGATAGCAACTTTCATTGATAAGACTTGAGCGTTGTGACTCAGCTTCTCTTGTTTGTTAGATACCAAAAATCCAACAAGAGAGATCGAGCCAAAGCTTTTTTCATCCGCATTCCACAGATGACAGATGTAATGCCCTTTAGTACACTGCATTAGAACACAGTACCTTATCCATGAATAAATAAAAAGAAAAGAAAAGGACCCATGAGTTTAATCTGAAGCAAAAACCAGTAAATGAGTCAAATGACTCCAATATGTCAATATAGAATAGAATTAAGAGTTACAGTACTCTTACAATAAGAAAATCAGAAAACAAACAACAAAAACTGAAAGCCAAAGTGAGTGAAAATATAAGCTTTTGATCCATCCCTGGAGCATTTGAACTCATCTTGTCATGGTGCCAGGATGGCTTCTTTCTCTCATAATCATCATCTGGGTGTTGATCATCACCCAAGGCTTTGCCATTCATGGGTCCTGTTGTATTGAAACAAACAGGAGTTTCTAGATATGTAGAAATGTTCTTCTTCTTGTATATTTGGTTGCTTGTGCAGAGCCCAGCGTTACCTCTAACATCCAACCTCTTCCCAAGCCTGTCAATGAACTCCTCTGGGAGCTGTAGCTGCCCACTTAATTGATTGTGGCTTAAGTTTAGCTGATCAAGATTTGGAAGAGCCCCTAAATCTGGAGGGATTGTCCCAGTGAGGCTGTTGTTGTCTAGAGCAAGAGCAGTGAGACTTTCCATGGTAGTGATAGTGTTTGGTATTTTGCCTGTAAGCCCACATCCTGACAAGCTCAATGATTTTAGCTTCCTAAGGGTGCCTATAAACAAGGGCATACCTGCATTTATAGGGTTGTGATCAACTACTAGGTACTCCAAATTCTCCAAACCTGAGAGGGTTTCAGGGATTGGCCCATTAACAAAATTGCTGCTTAAATCAAACAAGGCCAACCTATTGAGCATCCCCAATTCTGGAGGTATCCTTCCAACAAACCTGTTTGAACTCAAGTCAATCTTTTGGAGAATGGGAAGCTGAGCCAGAGAACTAGGTAGATCCCCTTCAATGACATTCCAGCTTAAGTCCAAGATGGTCAAACCATTTAACCCACCAATTTCCTCTGGGATTTCGCCACTTAAATTGTTGTAACTCAAATCAAGTTGCTCTAAGTTGACCAACCCACCAATCTCCTTCGGGATTTCTCCCTGCAGGTTGTTTTGTGCCAGATTCAGGACCCTTAGGCTGACAATTTCTGATATGCTTGGTGGAATTCCTCCGGAGAGGGCTGGATTGGATACAAGAGCTAAATGCTCCAAGGAAGTGGTTGCACTAAAAAGCGTCGGAGAAAGAGTGACAGGAGATGTTAGAAAACAGTTGAATATAGACAAGGTCTTCAGAAAAGGTAGCTTGAACAGGGAATCTGATAGATTAGCGGAGGATTTGCAGGGTGGGGTGACAACATCAGGGCCAATATGGATCTTTGTTACATGAAAGATTGGAGGATCTTGATCACCAATCTCACATTGAATACCAGGCCATGGAGTGTCTGTACAGGGCTGTGGGTGCAGTTCAGCCCAGCCAGGGTCCTCTAGAAGAGCACTCATGACTTCAAATAGCCCCAAAATCTCTTCCTCTTCCATCACCATTTCACCTCCCCTGTTTTGTTGTGCAATCACCTCCCCTGCCAAAACAAGGAATCCTACAAACAAAAGAGACACAACAGAAGCCATGAGAGAAAACCAGGAAACTGACCCACAATAATTTTATGAAGGTTGTATCTTTAGAACCAAAAAGTGACCATTATTTGTTGTGTTCTCGCAAGCTTTCATGAATGGTATTGATGGCAAAGGAGACGAAACTAAAGGAATATCTTTGCAGCTCACCTTTATGTCAGTATGAAGGCTGCATGAACCTGAAGTTGTCGCCTTTGCATCCCAGAATTGCAGGCATGAGTACGACAGTGCTAGTTTGCATGAAAAAAGGTGGTGAGATGCGCGAAGGGAAAACAGTTACTATAAATGGTAAAGCTTCTCAGAATGGTCAAAATTGGTTCAAGTGTAACATGACTGGACATAGCTGTATCTCAGTAACAAAGATACTTTACAGACTTTCAGACTACACTCCTGACTCCACTGCTGATCTCTCCATCTCTCTCTCGGATTGGCTGCAGGCCACCCCCACAGGAATCCAAAACACTTAATTTTCCTATTCGCCAAATATTCCTCTGTTTTTTTGTTTTGTTTTTTGCTGCCAAATGTTCCTCGATGTACATTTGGGTTATGCTTATTAGAGCTAAATCGGATAATAGCCTGGTTTTAGCCTCTAGTTCAGATACCATCTGAGCTTGAATCTTTGGATATAATAAGTAGCACAATTTCTTTTTATTGTTTTGTTTTGTTTTGTTTGGTAAGCATCAATTCAACAAATGAGAAAAGGGTTACAAGCAACACAAACAAAAGGTTCAATAGGGGTGTGCTCCGTAACAACAAACCCAAATCCAAAGAAACAACCCCATTACTATAAACAACAAATAGGAAATTGATGTGTTTATGACCCCCTATGGGATAATAAATGTCCCTGTCCATTAAACATCGGGCATAAGCCAAGGAATGGGCTGCAAAAAGCAGCACACGCACCAAAATAGAGGAGGATAGGGGTATAACTCTCGCAAGACTCTTCAACCCTACCAAAACCCCCAATAACGGGGATGCGGTCAAGTGCATGACCATCAAAAAGACCATTCAACAGTTTCAACCCTACCCGAACCCTCAAAATGGGGACACAGGCAAGGCATGACCTTTCAACCTTACCCAAACCTCGAGGGTTGAAGAGGTGAAAGCACTGTTGAAATCATAAACAAGATCTGTTGCTGTCAAGGAGTAAAATACTCTAGGAACAGAAGTCTCCTCCACAGGATAGTATAACAAGAACCAATGAGACAATAACCCACAAAGAAAAAAGAAGAAATACAGAAAAACGGAAAATATAACAGGAATACACAACAAAAACCAATATCAGCAAGCCACGGTGGGTGGCGGGGATAGGCATTGACGGTGGGCAATGGACAAGACAAGGCGTGCAAAGCACTCATCGGCGCGTGCTGACTTGAAAAAGGCATTGGGTATGGTGACGAGGAACGGAATGGACGGTGGGGGCGATGGCTTGGCGTGATGGAGAGCAACGGTGACATTAGATGGTAGAGTTTGACCGGAGCGTGCAAGCCACTCGTCGGTGGGTGGGGGCCCGATGAAGACATGGATCAAGGCGGTGGGGAGCGGAGGGGCAAGTGAAGATGATAGCGACGCTCGTATGGTGGCTGAACATACGAGGATTAACATATCTGGATTTAGGATGAGAATCAAATCCAATACGTAGAGGTGTAAATCTTGCCAGTTATAATCGGCCGGTAATCAGTAATCGAGAAACCGATTTGGTATCTGATTAGAAATAACGGGTAACCGGCTTTACCAGAGTCGTTATTGGTTTTAGCAATTATATATATCCGATTATGACTGGTAACCGGGTATATATATATATATATATATATATATATATATATAATAAAATAAAATAATAAAAATATATATTAAAATTTAAATAATTGTTAAAGTCAATTTAGAAGCAAAACTGTAGTAGCAATGGTTGGACTGGCAGCAGGTCTGAAATATTACAAAGTGATTGGTCAATCTGCTGATCTTTTCACCCTTCAGGTTTATGACTAATATTTCCCTAAGATTAAGCTTTTCTTTTTCCAAATATTCTTGATTTTGATAATCATAACATTGGATTTTCTTTGATTCTCTATAGAGATTAATTAATAGAAGCAAGCCACAGCTTAGCAAAGAACAGCAACAGAATCTTACTAGATGGGCTGTAAGTTCCTAACATGAGTTTTATCCAGTTTCACTGAAATCTTAGATGGTTATTATTAGGAATCAAATATATAGTCAATCATGATGTATTTTTGATAATTGAACGCTGATGCTGGGGAAAGCACTGCAGGTTTTGTTTGCTGGATCCCTCTTAAAAAACAACAAGGTGATTCATGAAGACCTAATGACAGCCATGTCAAAGAAGGCAACTGTACTGGAGTGCATTGATGCAATTGAGAAAGCTGCATGGTTCTAAGATCAGAATCCTTTTGATTTGAAGATTCACTTTTGGATCATTCTTGCCCCTAAAGAACTCTTGCAGTAATAGCAATATTCTAGATGATTTTCATTACTACCTTTGCCTGGTAGGCTACAGGATAATATTCATTCTATCAAGAGAAAGTGAAAATATATGAATCTCTTGTAACTGTACATTTTCCATGATAATCTGGAAACAATGGTTATGAGAAAGAAAAAAAAAAAAAATCTACGTTTAGCTTCGCATGAACCAAATTAATTTTTTAAACTACACCAACCCGGCAGTTACCGGTTGGTGTAATTGTCCAAAAAGCCCAAAAAATAGGTCCAAAAACAATTTTTTAATGTTTCAGTATCCGGTCCAGATAACCAAGTACAAACCGATAACCGTTGGACCAAATTATATGTCACTCCCTCTTATCTCAATGCCATTGGACATCTATGCAAGCAGCCCCATAGAGCCAGCACGAGAAAACTCTCCACCAATCAAATTCTTCTCTTTACGTTTTCTTCCACTTTTTAATTCAGCAAGTTGATTTTTGAAGGTGCTTTGATATACTATTGGAGTTTGTTAAAACAGTTTCCAAACCGCTAGGGTTTTTGGAAAACAGATAAAAAAGTCATTAAAGTTTGTCAGTTCTTCCAAAAATTAGGGGCGCTCTAATGATTAAGTTGGTCTTGTTTCAGAGAGAGTAAGAGAGAGGATGCCTTTGAATCGTTTCGAGTGAGTGTCCATTTTATAGTGATGCTTGGATGCTTCAAAATGGCGGAGCTAAAAGAAAAAAAAAAAATTGTTGTGGTTGCCGAACTAAAAATATGATAAACACAATTTAAAACAAAAATTAATAAATAATTTATCACAGAATATGTGTATCACAAAAAATATATCTATAAAAGTCCATAAATAAGTGTCAAAATCTTCCTTATCTATTAAATTTTGTTAAATAATTTGTAGGGTCCAAGACCTATACAAGCCTCATGTGGCTTCACCACTAGATGCTTGCCACGTACCAGTTTCAAATTCTTTTGATTATTGATTTTGTCGTGTACGAGGACTGTTTTAGTTTTATATCCATAATGTATAACTTTCATGGGCCAATACAAGTTGAATTATTTTATTTCGTTGGCAACAAACTAATAATGCAAGTTTAATCTATTCCACCAAAAGAAAACCTCTACTAGTGGATGTATTAATTAGTGCTAAGTACTTTTAAAGTAAATAAGAAAATTCTTTTAAGTGTATAGTTATATGCTCTCACATGTGTGTTCATAGTCATTGATCCTGTTTGTTTAACAATAATGTGGTTCCGGCCGTAGTTGGTAAGGTAAAGTATATTAAATATTAAATTAAAGTTAGAAATCATATTTTTATTTTATATTATTCTACCTTACTTTTATTTTTTGTTTTGTTTTTTTTTTTTAAAAAAAATTAACAAATAACTTAAAACATATAACACCCACGAAATAATCAAAATTGTTTTCACGTTTATGTCTTATCATAACACTTAAAAAAAATAAAAAAATAAAAAGCCCTCCAAACAAATATTAACAAAGTCGAATATTTAATTGAAATAGAGTTAATGACTAAGACAATGTTCGAATTTAGGACCTTCGGTTCTGATACCATGTTAAATTACTACTTATCCTAAAAGTTTAAGTTTATAGAAAGTGATGAATTAAATAATTTAATTTATATTATAACACTTTCCGTTACGTTTGGGCTCAAACTCTTCCTTAATAGATGAGGTTTACCACATAAAATATTTAATTGAAATGCGAGGTAAATGACGGTGACAGGGTTCGAACTTAAGACTTTTGTTCTGAAACCATGTTAAATCACCACTTATCGGAAAAGCTTAAACCGACAGATATATACAAATTTAGTCATTTAATCAATACTTGAACATAATACGTATAATTTGGGATTATTCCCATTCCATCACTTTTATTATTACCAATAACTTGGAACCTTATATAAATAGTAAAAATGTACTTTTGATGCTTAATAGACAAACTCGATGGTTCAGATTGTGAGGTAATTGGGTAGTGGTTATGGAAGTCGCATTAATTGAGATTAGGGTGATAGTTTTAGAAATATAATAGGATTTCAAAAATAGTTTCTTGGGTTAAATTTGTTAGATTCCCCCCCTCCCCCCTCTTTTTTTTTTTTTCCTGAGCAATTTGTTAGATTCCTTTAAATTAACTATTATGTCACTGTCAAAAATAAATAAATAAAACTATAATGTCAATCATTGGATCAAGGATCAAAACCTACTCTTCAACAGACATCATATAATAGATCATATATGTTTCTTATATTTAAGAGAACCAAATTTAATTAGGTCTTATGAACTGTGCTGACGTGTTATAACAAACATGAGCTAACTCATAGATGTTTAAATTAAAACATAATTTGTTGGGTTTTAGATTAGCTACTTGAATAACCAAGTAGGCTGAATGTTGGAATAAACTTAACTTGTAATATTGGGTGTATTTTGGCTTTACTTTGCTAGAACCATTCGGACTGGCTTAGACCGTGTGGACAAAACAAATTTATAGAATTGGTGGTTCGCTGGGCCGTTTGGAGTGCCGTTCAGACATGTGACTTTCATAGTCGAATTCGAGGGGTCTATTCCCTACAACGTTTGGTGGCAGATCCAAACGAGATGCATCACTGAAAGACCAAAAAAGGTTTGTATGCTGCTACGTTCAATGTATGGTTCAGACGGTATGCCTCATTGAAAAATTCGAGACCTCCATTCGGTATGCCATTCACTGAGGGGTTCAGAAGGGTAGCATCACGGGAGAAATAGAGACATCGATTCAAAGTAACGTTTGGAGTCCAGTTCGAAAACTCGTTGATTGAAGAACTTCCAAAGTTGACCATTCGAAAGGGTGTTTGTTGGGTGGTTCAGATGTCGCCATGAAGAAGCCGATTAACCCTATATTCGTTCAAACGGCTGGTTGGTACCGTTCAAATGTCGCCTCTGATTTTCCATAATAAGGTCTCCTAGTTGCATTAGTTGTAAGGACCCAGGGAAAAGTGCTAGCTACATCTGCGCAATCACCCCAAAATGACTAGTCGATTTGAAGTTTCCTTAAAATTCTTTATAAAGTCCAGATTCATCTAATAACTATGCAATGTGGGACCTTAGCACTCATAATTATATTTATAAACCACCTACTCTATGTGGGCTACTCATCTTCTCAATATGAAACCAGGGTGTTACAAACTCCCACTCTTAAACTCCTAACGTCCTTGTCATAGCCACGTCATGCAACGCTCCAGTATCACATGGCATAGTGTTACTAAGTGACTCTGATACCATTTGTAAGGACACAAAGAAAAGCGCTAGCCAGATTTGTGCTATTATCCCAAAAAGACTAGTCAATTTGAGTTTCCCTAGAGCTCCTTATAAAGCACAGTTTCACATAATAACAAGGCAATGTGGAACTTAGCACTCATAACTATCTTTATAAGCCACCCACTCTATATTGGCTACTCATCTTCCTAATATGGGACCGGGATGTTATAAACTCCTCCTCTTAAACTCCTAAAGTCCTTGTTAGAGCCACGTCATCCAGTGCTCCAGTACCACATGGCTAGGCGCTATTAGGTAGCTCTAATACCATTACTTTCACGCCCTCGTTTTGGGATATAAGGGGAATGTAAACTTGAGCTATTCATAATAAAAGATAATAAATATATTCATATAAATTTTCAAGAGACAACACTAATAGGAGAATTGACTTCGTAAATATATTTATGCAATTCTTAAATTATTACATAATAAAATAAGCTAGGGAATCAAAAGTGTTGACACTATACAACATACAAAAAAAGGTCGGTCCGGTCCATGCTCTATCGCTCTAGGGAGGTCTCGACAATCCACTAAAGAATTTGGCCATCTGAAAGGTTTACAAGGGAAATGGGTGAGTTTAACAACTCACTAAGTAACACAACACTAGAGGAAATAAAACATACTATAAAATTTTCATACCATAATCTTAGTCATGCACAATGATAATTTATGGAAAGTAACATAACTAACAATTAAAGCAAGAATAGTAAGAAATTTATAAATGAATAAGTAAATTCTTTTGATTCTTTCCTTTTTAAAAACAATAGTTTCCCCTTTAGACTTGACTCTGCTGTTAACTGTGAGTGGTGCACGTTGGCCTTGTCCCGAAGGACTTATAAGCTCATCCTGTCGTCACAAAGAAGAGCTACCGGGTTGGAAACTTCCATAGGTGAAGGTCACCCGACCGGTAGCACACACACTTTCTCGTAATTGTTCTTCGGTGTGCTTGCCATGCTACCCTATGCGGTACCGATCAAAATTATAGTTGTAAGGACCCAGGGAAAAGCGCTAGCCAAATTTGCTATTACCCCAAAAGGACTAGTCAATTTGGATTTCTTTAGAATTCCTTATAAAGCTCAGTTTTACATAATAACTAGGCAATGTGAGACTTATCACTCATAACTATCTTTGTAAACCACATACTCAATATGGGCTACTCATCTTTCCAATATGAGACCGAGGTGTTATAAACCTCCTCTCTTAAACTCCCGATGTCCTCGTTAGAACCACGTCATGCAGGGCTCAAGTACCACATGGCCTGGCGTTATTAGGTGGCTTTAATACCATTTGTAAGGACACAAGGAAAAGCTCTAGCCACATCTGCGCTATCACCCTAAAAAGACTAGCGCTTTTCCCTGGGTCCTTACAATTTTACTTCCAAATAAAATTATGGAGTGAATGGTGGTTGAAAAGTTTCCAATAGAATCCGGAAGAGTAATATCCAAGGGATTGTAGGATGTGGCCAGACGTTCCAAAACTCTACAATTAGAGAAAGATGAAAGGAAATTAAGCTCTTAATCTCCAAGCTCTGTTGTTAGCTAATTCGAATCAATATAAAGTGTTCGAAAGTAATTTAAGTCTCCAAGGCTTTTTGGTATTGGCCCAGAGAGTATGTTTCAAGCAAAATCTACTATGATGAGGTTGGAACAATTTGAAAGATACGATGAAATGGGACCACTAAATTTGTTGTGAGCAAAAAGTAGATTTTCAAGACCGGGGCAGGAAAATCCAGAATCTGATGGAAGATTGCCATATAGGGAATTATTTGCCAAGGTGATTTCTTGTAGAAAGGAAATGTTGAAAATGTCTTGGGGGATTGCTTCTGTGAGATAGTTTGAATCACATGAAAAAAATTTCAAATTTGGAAGCCAATATAAATCTCTCGAAATGTTTCCATTAATGTAGTTGCTCTCAATGGCAAACACAGTTAACATCAACAAGTTAGTTTTGGTAGGAGGTATATTACCGGTTAATGTGACGACCCATTTTTTTTTTTACAAAACATTTCATAAACATTAATCTCTTAAAATACAAATAGATCCTCACAGTGGCACGACGATGTGTCGCAAAGCCAACATATGGTACATACCCCAATATATGTACCTAGTAAATCAGAGTACAACATCTAACTACTATGTAGCGGAAAACATAAACCTAATAGCGGAAATCACATCTTAAACATCTATCATAAATTAATAACAACAAGAGCCATTTAACATCTATGTGTTTAAGTCTTTTCTCAATATAAATATATAATAGAAATGACTTTATACAATAAGGAGTGACACAGGCGTCATAAGCCATAACAAAACCTATAAAACTGAGGACGCCCATGGTCCCGCAATTACGACCATCGCGGCGAGCTTCGGTCATAATATCCCAAATGCACGTCTACGACCCCATCAACTACGACCCGAGTACCTGCAGTCAAAGGGACATCATCCATACGATTGTGGGGGTTTGCCACATCTGTATAGGTGAAATAATGAGTTCACCGCCTCAGTACATAATACCGAGACCTCAGTGATATTAAACTAACTGAGTTTTCGCAATGAACCAACTTTTCTTTTTAGTCTCGCGAACACTATAACAGCTACCAATTTATAAAATTTTGTTTGAAAACCCCATAGCTGATATAGCGAACACCGACTATCAGAAAACATTTAAAGCATACACTTTAATTGGACCCATACGTAGAAGTTTCAATGGCTTGGAAGCAACTACGTATACACCCATCTACAATAATACTTTTATGTTGGTAGCTTAAATGCACAAAGATCTAACGTTATCAACTGTGATATCACCGTGCCTCAGGGCATTACAACTTCATGTCTATGGCACATAGTTGTCCATGCGGTTACTAGAGTAAAACTCTAATATCCAAACACTTCTTATTAATGTACCACGACAATCCATCTACCTACTCTCAAGTCACACTGGTATCACAACCAAGTACACCAAGCTTAAAACATGCCATCTCGCTCTTTAGTACAAGCTTACTATCATTTTCCGAATATTGTTAACACCGAATCCTAGGGCATTACAACTTTATGTCTATGGTACATAGTTGTCCATGCGGTTACTAGAGTAAAACTCTGATATCCAAGCACTTCTTACTGATGTACCACAATGATTCATCTACCTACTCCCAGGACACTGTATTACTCATACCGAACAATGACAATACCCTTGCACCTCAAAGTTCAATGTTCTTAAATCATACAACTAGACGATAGAAGTATACATAAGTTCTTTTTCAGTAAAACTCTTAGGCATACAAATACATTTAGCATAAAAACTACAATATTCTATATCAACATTACACAATTTAAACAATGATATGCATGCTCATGATTGTCTTTTCATTCCTTGTGAGGCTTACCCTTCCTTTCATTCTTATGAGGCTTACCCTCCCTTTCGTTCTTATGCTTATGCTTTATGTTTTACAATTCAAACTCTATACTTTTATTTTTTGCAAGTCATGCTTTCTTCAAATACGAAAAACCAATCAACATGTAATTTAATCATTCTACTTTGCATAATTTAAATCCCAACCGCAGCTCAATTTTTTTTTTTTTGATAATTAATTGCAATTTATAAAAAAGCGCAGAGGGGCGCAACCCTTATACACGGGAAGTATACAAGAGAACCCCTAAAAGGGACGAACAGAGAATAATTTTAAAAAGTCTACATAAGTAAAAACATTCAAACACTTTAAATCAATTTAACACATTTCATTCATACATCATTTCATAACATCATTGATATTATTTGAACATAATTGAAACTACTCAAATCAATCAAAACAGATGTATTCAACATACAGTTGGTTCGGATTTATAAAACACATATATTTTGCAATTCTAATATACATAAAAATAATAGTTTTTCAGTGAGTAAAATATTACCTTGGCTGCATAGGACTCATGACTCTAGCATTTTTCCCGTATTCTAGTTACTTGAATTCTAGATTGGAGAACACATTGAAGTCTCCAATCCGAATGTATGCCTGCAAACATTTGCAATGTTAAACTATGTTATTGAACTCTATACTCTATGACACATAAACTACCAGCGTACTCACACGTCGTGTTACTCGCTTCTAACGCTAGCTAGATACCTTAAGCTATTATTAGGTTAATTATTGTTTCTCGATTCTTTTTATCTTGTTTATTAACCCTAAATATATTTACTATCTTGTTCACCTACTATTATTATTATTACTAACTTATATTTGTTGTGTTAAAGTTATTTTAAGCTATTCATGATTCTACGACATTCTCATTTTAACCACCCCATTTAATACTTTTACTCTTACTAGTTTCTAAATATTCAAGTAGCTTAGGTTATAGAGCTTAATTAATTTAATAGGATATGGACCGAATTGGATTAAACTATAAATCCCATGACATTTCATTTTCAACTATTCTCTTCAACAATTTATTCTTGATCTTATTTCTCACTTAGTACCAAGGTGGGGACTTAAACACAAATTGATCATTCCTTCTCTTTAAACTCCAATAAAACATGTGAAAGAACCTAACTTTAATCGATTCAAGTTTATCCAACACATAGCCAAAATCCTTATTTACATATCAAGACCAATCTCTCGCTCAAGTGGGAATAACTTCATATCTTTACCCAAAATATCATAACAACTATCATCATTAACCACCATTTACTGTATTTGCTCATTCTCTTACTCACTTGTCATGTTGTCTTAATACACTCTTTATACACTAATTCTTCCTCATGACTTCTCTAACAATCCATCATAAGCATTAACCTTATTCCTTAACAGTTAATCATAACGAACATCATCAAATTATCAATCCAAAAATCCAGACTTGAATCCATTAAAACACCCATCAAAATCAGCCCATACATTCCTTAAAAACTCAAACTATTAATCATCAAATTAAGCCCTAAAATACAACATCAATTGTGCAAGATTTTCCTTCACATCAAACCATCAAAATTCTATCAATCACAAACCACAACTATCTACCAAATTCCTAACAAATAATCATTAAGTATCCCTCATTAAACTACCAATCCAAACCAGATTTGGGTTTAACCAAGAACACTCCTCAAAATCAATTTCCAATCCGACATCAACAACATACAATAAAGCATTAATTATAAGCTAACATAATCATCAATTAAAAATCCCAAAACTATATTTGAATTTCAGCAAAACCCATTACTAATGCATAATCAACATATCCATACAAGTAAGGAATCCAACTTAAGTCACAACTCATACACATATGCCCAAAATTCAACATTTGGCACAAATAAGCTCTATGGAAACCAATCCTACAATGATCCAATTTCAATATCAATCCAACATAACAAAAGCCTCAAATCCAACCCTTATTCGGTATGCTTTAACAACCAATCTAGCCATTCATTTGGATTAAACAATTCACAAATCCAACCTCAAGACACAACCCATCAAAACTCAAACTTCATCAACAAGGCTCAAGAAAACATCATCAAAGAGTAATAAACACCCAACAATTAATGACCCAAAAATTCCATGAATTGCTCAATGGAAATTTATCAAAATCAATCACTTATAATTCAAGTCATAATCGGCCATAGTTCAACCTCAACCACTAAATCTCACAACTAGTCCATACAAAAGAGATAACCCTCAAATCACACGGCTATATAGAGCTATCAACAAATCTACAACAACTGTAGGCTACCAAAACCAAAACCATATAAGGGGGAAAACATCATCCAGCCCACCCCCAAAAATCGCACTAAAAAGCCTTAAAATTTTGGCCTAAATCCAACCCAAAGAGAACCCATCATGTTCTACCAAAAATCAAAGGAAATAGAAGTAAAAATCAAAGGCAAGAAGGAAGAACCGGAATCCACGCCCTAGTTGCTGCCTCCATGACTCGACGGTGGTCCGACCACCATAGCTCCAAAAATCGAACCACTCGAGTCCTCCCTCATGCCGGGTTGCTCAGCCGTCTCTCACGGGCTCACTGTGTTATGGGCGTGTGTGTGTGCGTGAGTTAGACAGTAGGAGAGGGAGAGATAGAGAGGGTTCGGGTGGGCTATGTGTGCGGGGAAGAAAGAAAAGGAAACGAGAATAAGGGAGAGGGGGTCGGGCTGGGTGTTGTGCGTGCATGAGTGACGGAGAGGAGAGGGAGAGAAAGAAAGGAGAAGAAAAAGAAAAGGAAGAAGGAGAGAGGCGTCGGGCAGAGAGGGGGAGAGAAGAGGTGTGTGAGGGAGAGAGAGGAAAAGAAAAGAGAAGAGAAGAAAGAGAAAGGGGGAGAGAATGAGTGCCACGTGTGCGTGTGTGAGTGGTTGGGAGAAGATAAGGCTATCTTCTCCTTAGCAAACCGGGCTTTGACACGTGGCATGGGGATTCTCATTTTATTTTAAACCCCAACTACCATAAATTACAGTAAGACCCCCAAATCTATTAATCTTATCTTTTAACAATTATTATCTAGCACCACATTTAATTTAATCATTGTCTACTCATTTAATTAATTATTTATTCCATTAAGGCCCGTTATTATTATTATTGTAATTCTATTATTTCACCTAAAACTTATTTTATCTCAATAATATAAATATCACTTAAAAATCTAATATTAGTCCATCCCATTTAATAAATACGATTTATTAATTGCTAACCTCCCTATTTAATTTCTTGGTCTTTACAGTTAAGCTGTTACCTCCAAGATATAGATCTTCAAGCTTTTCTAAACTTCCAAAACCTTCTGGAATACTCCCACCAAATTTATTGTATGATAGAGATAGGAGTGAAAGTTGTTTGCAGTAATTCATTAATGAAGAGAGCCGACCGTTGAATTCTTTGTCATAAAGATAAAGCCCTTGAAGATTAGGACAATGGCTGCAGAGATTCATCGGAAGAGTTCTTGAGATGTGATTCTGTATAAGAGCAATTACAGCTAGAGAAGTTATGTTAAAGATTACAAAAGGAAATGGACCCGTGAGATTGTTGAATTCCAAATTCAAGACCTCTAACGACGACATGTTGCCGATGGTTGATGGAATTGAGCCCATAAGTTGGCTTGTATTGAGACCTATCCGCCGAAGCTTCAAGCAACTATGCAAAGCTGGTGGGATGCTACCTTCCAATTGGTTGGATGACAACATGAGTATTCTTAAGCAATGCAGAAGGTTGATCTTCTGAGGCAGAAACCCAATGAAGTTGTTGTTGCGTAGATCAAGTGAGACTATATAAGAAGGGGAGGTTACCAATATGTGGAGAAATGGCGCCTCGGAGCCCCATGTAGGAAATGTCCAAAGTAGTGACTCTTTGTCTGCGTCGACTACATGAGATCCCAATGCAATTGTAGAAGCTTGTAGTTTCGAACTAGTTACCGGCCAAGACCATTTGGTTTGGACCATAATTAATTTCGGATTTGAAGGCAATGAGAGCTGATTGATGGGTAAAGTTGGTAGAAGATTGGACCAACTGAAAGATAGTGGAGAGACTTCAAACTTCAAGAGTCTTAGTGTTGTATTAATTTATAAACACCAGCATTAATTCTATCATTAAATTTTGAAAAAGGGCAGTTAATAGGAACTTAGTGTTGTATTAATTTATTATTTTTTGGGTGTGATAGTATAATATCTTTATGTTTTGGGCCCATAATGGGTTTGGTCATTTTGTAAATACTTAAAAAAATTCCGTACTCTCACCCTATATATGAATGGAGTTGGCTAATTAAATTTCAATATTACTACTATTTGTAGATTATAGGGTAGAGAGCAGTAGACTCCTCCACACTCAAAAATGGAAAGCTCATTTTCAAACATTTGAGATATGCATTTCTTTCTTAATACTTGATTATCGTTTAAATCTAACCCTTACATGTTAGGCCAAGTTAAAAAAAAGAAAAAAAGAAAAAAAAAAAGTGATCCAGAAGAAAGAAAACTCCATTTTTTGTCGTAATGTGTGGTAGAATGTTGATCGTTGTTACGAATTCTGATCACTTATCATTATTGTGTTGTTGATTTTAGTACAAAACTAATTAAAATCCTAGTTACAATCTACCATCTTATAAAAAAGATAAAACGAAATTAGCCATATTATTTATTGGGAATAATCTATTAACAAAACTTGAACATAAAAACTTGATTAGTGATTTTACATCTCAAAAAGATACGAAAAATGATTTTTAAATTAAGTTTTTAATATTTAATGTAAAAAATCATTAAATTAATATTTTAAAATAAAAAAATGACTAATTTTATCTTTTTGTCTTATGCCTTAATTTTCATTGAGCCGCTCCCCTTTAAAGATGTATGTTAATTTAATAAATTCAATTCAATGATTCAAATTTAAAAGAAAACTTTGTTTTGTATGCATTGATGTTTCTATTTCATGCAATTTTAATTGAGTAATGTTAGATACTACATTTTTTTATCTCACAACGCTAACATGGCAGTCCCAACCAACCCTTTGATTAATCCTTATTTGAAAAAAAAAAAAAAAATCTCGAGTAGTAGAGCATGGTGATCGAATAACAAATTAACGTGCCGAGTGAAGCATTTTTATTTTTTCTGCATTATTCTCGTTGATGAACTCCACAAATATGTTCTTGATACAATTACAAGCTTTCTTTTTTTCCTATTCTAACACTATAGTTTTTTTTTTTTTTTTTTTTTTTTTTTTTTTTTTTTAATTACAGTTTGTTATTAACTTTTCTCTTTGAACAATAACATTTTGGTTAAGAGTAATATATAGATGATCCGTGATAATATAATAGTTTTGCCCTCTAATTTCATGGGGAAAAGGGCTTGGAAATGCTCAAACAAGTCATTGAAGGCGGGGCCAAGTTTGAGTCATGAATGGGCAATCCCCCTAAGAGATATGTTAGCTGCACAACAATGCTAATGTGTCTAGCATTTTCGATTTTTTTTTTTTTTAAAAAAAAAATTATTGGACACATCAGTATTGTTGTACAATTATTGTGTAAGAGTTGTGCAAATAACATATATCATCCCCTAAGTTTTATGCATTGAAGATTTTATGTATTACAGTATCTACTAAATTACCTATTATAACATATTCATTTTCTTAGCCAATCCAAAAAGAAGAAAAGATAAACTGAAAATGCACTTTTACCATATCCAATCAAATCTTCTAAAGCAAAAGAATGTTAAATATGAAGCTTCTTAGGTCCACGTGGTATGATATATATTATATAAGCATACGAGAAGCGTAAGAAGAAGAAAAACATGATAAAAAGCTAGGAAGATGTTAGAAAATCCCAAGCCATTTATGTAAACATGAAAAGTCATACAAACATAAAACATACGACTTGTAAGTACTTTAAGAAATCAAAATTGACACCTAGATCAAAGATAACTGACACCCCCGTTTTTGTTTTAAAAAAGTGTTTGTTTGATATTTTGAAGCTTTGCAAGCACATCTTTGATATCGACCCTTTCATTTGGTAACTCTTCACTACACCTTAAGCCTAATTCTATGATGGATGAAAGAACACTTTGCATAATTGTTACATTTCTTCCATTTTCTATTCTCAATAAACCGTCATCAACAACTTCCATCATTCTGCTAGGAAGTGATGCATTTATCCATTGCCTCAAAGTAAACTGTTCTGCAAAGATATCGTCGGTAGGTTTCTTTCTCGTGATCATCTCCAACAAAATTATACCATAGCTATAAACATCGCCTTTGATAGACACTTTTCCTTCAAAACCATACTCTATCCAATGCTCGCAATTATGCAAAAAGGCATTTAAGTTAGTACTTCAAAATTTTAAAAGGAATCAAAAATAAAGGAAGTAGTCCACATATCTCAACCAAAAAGAAGAAAAAAAAAAAGTATGTACTTATATATTGATATATATTACATATATGCAAATCTAAATCTAAATCTAAACATGCATTCGTTGTACCCGGCCATATACTCAACCATTTTTATATATTATATACACATATATGTGTGTGTAAATACGTAAACTAGACTCCTTACAGAATAATTATAATTATGCTATGAACAACATTTGATAAGTCCATATACTTTATGCGCTAACCCTTGTTTGTTTGGAATAATTGTTACACGTAAAAGATCAATATATACTCTTTTTTTTTTTTTTGAGTAATTACTTTCACAAATAAATATAGCTTTTATATGGTCAAAATAGGATGTCTCAACCCACCAAACATAAATAGATCTTCATACGTGCATACAGATTTGTGTTTGTTTGACTTTGATTTTATTTGGTACGGCTGATGTATCAACAAAACCAAACTTAATTTACTTGTCAATTTTAGAGCAATTGTTCCAAAACTTTTGTATTCTCAGGGTTTATATATGGAGTGGGCATAAGACAAGGCAAACCGGCATAAGACAAGGCAAACCATAATCGTGAGCAAGTAGCATATTACGTAATTGTCTTTGATAAAAATATTTCTTTTAACATATTTTAACATAATTAGCAATAGATGCATAAGAGGAATAAATAGGTAATTATCCATCAACTAAATCCTAGTTTAATTTGGGTAATTTTTATTGTTAACACATATTCATATGAACATAAGGCCTATATAAAATTGACATGTAAATTGGTATTCTTGAAACTAATTAACAACTATATTGTTGTTCTTGATGTTAACCACTATTAGATAGCTTCTTAGCAATAAAATAAGTAGAGGCGAATTTATGTACCTGGTGCGATGTAGCCAACTGTACCAAGAGTTTTGGTTTGTGTAGCATCCTTGTCTTCTACCAAAATCTTTGCAATGCCAAAGTCACCCACGTGTACAACCATGTCCTCATCTAGAAGGATATTAGAAGGCTTCAAATCACAGTGTACCACAGATTCTGATTGACCATGGTGGAGATAGTCCAATGCTGATGCAACATCAACCATAATGTTTACTCTTTGAAGAAGATTCAAGCAGTAGTTAGAAGAGTATAACCATCTTTCAAGGCTACCATTCGACATGTATTGTAGTACTAAAGCTCTGAACTTGGGATTAGAGCAAGTACTTATGACTTTAACAAGATTCCTATGTCGGATTGTTCGTAGAACCTTGCATTCTGCATTGAAACTTTTGAAAGCACTCGACAGTTGTAAATTTAGAACTTTAATTGCAACAATTGTCCCGTCAAAAAGCATCCCTTTGTATACAGAACCAAAACCTCCAACTCCAAGCAAGTTGCTTTCACAAAAGTTGTTTGTCCCTTGGCAGAGCTCTTGATATGATATTATTCTATGCTCAAATACAGGCAATGTGTTAAATAAACTTGGAACCTGCATTGTACTTTCTCGATGTTTTCTCAGCATATAAACCAACGCTAGACAGATTATGACCAAAGCAATGGCAGGAAGAAAATATTTGAGCAGACTTTGTTTCACCTTTGATCCTTTGGAGCCTGGGTTTTGACAAGGTGTGACTCCAAAAATTGGATTCCCACAAAGTGCCTTGTTTCCTAAAAATGATTTAGCTGTGAAGTTTTCAAAAGGCCCAGTAGATGGAATCTCTCCGGATAGCTCGTTGAAAGACACATTCAAATACTTGAGATGTGAAAGGGCCTCAAGGGACTTAGGAATTACACCAGATAAATTATTGTATGAGACGTTTAAGATATCCAATCCTTTTAAGTCTCCAAAAGATTGTGGAATGTTTCCTTGAAATGAGTTCCTTGACAAATCAAGATAATTTAAGCTCTCAAAAGCTCCAATGATGCTTGGAATATTTCCAGTAATACGGTTTTGAGATAAATCGATGTGTACAATAACAATCGATTCTTTTATGTTTGGAGGCAAATATCCACCGAGGAAATTCGATGACAGGTCCAAAAACAATAGATTCTCAAGACTCCATAAATCTAATGGTATTGGTGATTCTAGCCTGTTAGAACTCAGGTATAGGCTTTGCAAATGATTGAGATTGGAAATGCAATTTGGTATGGATCCAGAGATTGCATTATTTGAGAGATATAACTCGCCTAAGTTCTTTAGCTGACATATGTCTTCTTGAATGGATCCTTCAATTTTATTGCCACCAAGATATAATCTTTGTAACCCCTCCAATCCCCCAATTGTGGATGGTATGTTTCCAGTCAAATTGTTATTGCCCAGATCAAGCCATGTCAAGCCTTTTAAGGAACCTATACTCATAGGAATGTGACCCTTTATTTTGCTTTGGGATAAAACAATGGTGTTAAGGGTACTTGAAAAGTTTCCAATAGAATATGGAAGAGTAATATCCAAGGGATTGTTGGATATGGACAATCGTTCCAAAAATCTACAACTAGATAAAGATGAAAGGAAACTAAACTCTTTATCTTGAGACTCCCCTGTTAGCTGATTGCCACCCAGAAAAAGTATTCGGAGGTATTTCAGCTTTCCAAGACTTTTGGGTATTGGTCCAGAGAGTAAGTTATTGGGAAAATCTAATAGGACAAGCTTGGAACAGTTTGAAATATACGATGGGATATGACCACTAAGTTTGTTGCTACCGCTAGCCCAAATTTTCAGATTAGGGCAAGGAAGCTCAGTCTCAAATGGAATATTTCCAGACAAGGAATTTTGCACCAAGTAGATTTCTTGTAGAGATGACATGTTGAAAATTGTTTCGGGAATTGCTCCCGTAAGATTATTTGATGCAAAATTTAAGGTATTTACATTTGGAAGACGCCATAAATCATTGGGAATGCTTCCTTTAATGTTATTCTCTTCAATGGCAAACTCAATTAACGCAGACAAGTTAGTTATGGTAGGAGGTATATTACCAGTTAGTTCGTTCCCTCCAAGATATAGGAATTCAAGCTTTTCTAAACTTCCATAACTTTTTGGAATACTCCCATCAAATTTATTGTACGATAGGGATAAGGCTACAAGCTCTCTACAGTGATTCATTTGTGAAGGGAGCCGAGCACTGAATTCATTGTACGGAAAGTAAAGATATTGAAGATTAGGACAACGACTGCAGAGATCCATTGGAAGAGTTCCTGAGATGTGATTT
The DNA here is from genome assembly GCF_958979055.1 of Alnus glutinosa. Classification (NCBI taxonomy): domain Eukaryota; kingdom Viridiplantae; phylum Streptophyta; class Magnoliopsida; order Fagales; family Betulaceae; genus Alnus; species Alnus glutinosa. Next base: position 26,871,753 of record NC_084890.1, on the reverse strand, counting down.
CCAAAAATAAGAATTTTGGTTAGAGAGGATATGTTCAAGATGAGAAAAGGAAATAGACCAGTGAGGCTATTGCGTTCCAAATTCAAGTGCTCTAACGATGAAATATTGCCGAGGGACGATGGAATTGCACCCGTAAGATGGTTACTCTTTAGATGAATTTCTCGAAGATTTCGACAATTTTGCAAAGTTGGAGGGATGCCACCTTTCAATTGGTTGTATGCCAACCAGAGTATTCTCAAACGTTGTAGGCGACTGATCTCATGAGGCAAAGAACCAAAGAAGCTATTGTTGCGTAGATCAAGATAAACCAGGAAAGAGAGGTTACCAATATGGGGAGAAATGGTGCCTTGGAGCCCCATGTAGGAAAGGTTCAAAGCGGTGACTCTTTGTCTGCGTCGGCTACATGAAACCCCAATCCAATTGCAGAAGCTTGTAGTTGTGGACCAGTTACCAGACAAGACAGTTTGGTTTGGACCGGAAGTGAGTTCAGATTTGAAGGCAATGAGAGCTGCTTGATCGGTAAAGCTGGTGGTACTGGAAGATTGGGCCAACTGCATTAAGACAAAACCCAAGAGCAGGAGATTAATGGATGGCCTTTGTATCAGCTTCATGACTGTGTTCGATCCAAGAGAGAGAGAGATAGAGATAAACAAGAGCTCGAATTTATAAAAAACGGTGTTGAGCGGCTATTATAGCGGGAGTGAAGCATTGCATCTTCTATGAATAATTGGTGAATTCCTAAACTTCTTTGAATTGCATGTCAAACATGATTTGTTCATAATTCTCTTTTCAAAGTTTCAGTCGCACAGCAATAATTTATTAATTTGTGCTGTTTTCAGTCAGCAAGTTGTTAAGATGTCTTTGTTTCTGACATATGATTCTGGGTTCAAAATTTGAGAAAACTAGTCGTTTTCAACTATAGTTCTTTTAATTTGTTGGTATTACCTAACGGGTTTTTGGCCTTTTCTCATTTCCCTTTTCAGAAAGTATTTTTTCTTTTTTCTTTTTTCCTTTTAAAATACAAAAGCCTTGTTTGGCAAGGGGTAGGAGTTAGGAGTAGGAATTAGAAGTGATAGACGTGATATAAAGCAAAAAGAATTGGGACTTGATTCTTGTACAACACCAATACAACAACTATACAACAACCCCTCACATGAGGGTGGGTCCCACATACTGGGACCCACCCTCATGTGAGGGATTGTTGTACAATTGTTGTATTGGTGTTGTAAATCTAACATTTTTCAAAAGAATTTGTATAAAAAAGTGAAAAAAAATTTTATATTGTAGTAAATTTTTTTTTATTTAAATAGTAATAAAAAATGATTGATGTGATATAAAGTTATAATGTTTTAAAATTGATTATTTTTTAAAGAAGTGAAGAGGGAGAGGGAGGATTTTATTTCCTTTACCAAACAAGCCCAAATAGTCAAACGTAAAAAAAGAAAAAATAAAAATTATACTAGATTCTTACACTACACCATCACAACAACTACACAACAACCCCTCACGTGATTAATGTAAATAACGTTTTTGCCTTTTAAAATATTTTTAAGGTGTACTTTTGTATTTTGTTAGGACAAAAGGGGCACATCAGTATGATACATTAATCAAATTAAAGTATTGGATGGACATTACAAATTAGGTGGCAGATTGAAAATAAACAAGAAAACAGTTTGCTATGACATAGATTTTTTCGAAACATGACAACGAAAAAGTGGCCGTATCGTGGAAGGAAGACTTGGTCATAATACAAAATAACAACAATATATAATAGCTATGATCAATTAACAATATATAATGCTGTAATCAATATATAAGACGTCAACAATAAGACGTCATTGATGAAGTCAACAATAACAGCTGTAATCAATATATAATAATGTATTATGTATTAATGCGCTGGTAGGTACGACCACATTGATGAAGAAATCCTGAAATTGATTAATCAGTAGCTGAGCAATTTTGACTAGCTCATCAAGTATATATGTGAAGCAGTCAATTAAGGTGTATGAGAATTCGGAGGATTTAATAGATAATTGTATTTAGTAAAATTAACTAATAGATAACTGTATTTAATTTTATGTTTTGTTAGATTTCAAGTGTTTTTCTAAGTCAATAAATGTGTTTTTTTTTTTTTTTTTTTTTTTTCAAAATCAAAGTTAATTAGGTTGTGGATAGAGATCAGGATTTCCTACGATTTCAAATTCTTAAATCATGTGAATTCAAGTAGTTTTTTTTTTTTTTGCATAAAACAGCAAGAAAAATGTTATTTATTGAAAATGTGACATGTTATCAATGAGAATTTAGTATTTTCATCGGGTTCTTGCGCTTTATGTCGTAGAAAAGTTTTAAACCAAAAAAATAGTCTTTTGGTTTATTAAAGAAAAAGCACATCTTCAAAGTAAAGAAAAGGCTTTTTGAAAAGATTTTTTTTTTTTTTTTTTTTTTTTCATTCAGATATCTCGGTAACATGCCACTTTTTTAATAAGTAATATTTTTTTGACACGAAATTAACATTCCACCAAACTCTATTACGTACTGTAGTTTAACTTAGAGTATCATAGTTATCCGGTCGACAAGACTCTCGCTCAACTTAGTATTTATTAATATTTATTGTTTAGAGTATTGTAGTTATCTGGCCAACGAGACTCTCACTCAACTTAATATTTATTATTATTTATTGTTCCTAGTTTATTATTATTTTGAAGTGAAACAATGAGCTATTTATTAAATAATTTACTCCCAAGAAAATTCTTGGAAACTCAAGGGAGATTGCCACATCCTTCGGCATACCTGTAACCTGTGTCACCTTTCTTTCCCATAAGCACTCCATAGGGACGGAGCCATAAAATATTTTGGGCATGAGATTGTGACACAAATTCATTTAGTATTTGATTGGAGCTCAATAAAATTATTGTTGTTCTCTATATTTTTGGGTAACTACAATTATATATTTCATACAATTAAATATGTAACAAAAATTATATATATTCATAAATTAATTAATTTAATTGAGAAATCTAAATATAAAAGGTTTATCAATATTAAAGTTTGATTACATACCTAAAACTTTTTAAGAAATGGAAATTGTCAAAAAGCTATTGATCTTAAATAATTGTTGAAGGCTTGAAGAAAAAAAAAATTGACAGAACGTTAATAACGACTTTAGAATTTCACATAAATCTAAATCGCAATTTTTTTTTCTCACTGTTAATGCCCTTTGTCTTTTAATTTGCTTGCCCTTTCCTTCAAAATTGAGACTTTATGTACTTGTTAAAAAAAAAAAAGGTCGACACCTAATCTATTGAGAACTATACTTTAGGCTTTTTTTTTTTTTTTTAAAAAAAAAAAAAAAAAAAAAAAACTGTATTGGGCTACTATTATAGAGAATTAAGTGGCCATGACTGATTTAGGAAAAAAAAAATTGGTTTGGACTGAAGTGTTGACGCCACTTACTCGTTTTCTTTCCGCAAATATATATATATATATATATAGGGACTTTTGTTTTTAAACTTGGCCTACTCACCATTGACGAGATAAAAAAAAGAAAGATTAGTTAGTCTTACTTCCAACGTGGTCCACAAACAGTCAAACAAAGAAAACTTATTTAAATGGTGTGTTTAATAAAGAGGCATGTTGCATCGTCTTCTTCCCATTTTCATCTAAAACCTAAACCTAAAAGCTTGAAAAGTTGAAGAAAAAAGAAAAAGAAAAGAAAACCCAGACGTCTCAACGCTGCTTGAGTCGCTTGCCCGATGTCTAATGAGTGTGTGTCGTTCGCCCCTGATCCGCGATTGAAGGTGGGCAACCAGGGCATCCGAGAATTTTCTAGTGCAGTAAGAAAAAAAATTGTATCTTAGACTTGGAGAGAATATATAGGTATTTTTTTTCTTCAAAAAATTGGGGGGGGGGGGGGGCATGGCCCCTACCGGCCCCCCTTCCTCCTTCACTACCATCGAAGTAACATGCTCAAAATCTTCGGTAAAAACACAAAAAATTAATTATTATTATTTTTTTTTTTGAAAAAACAAAACAAAAAAAGAGACAAAAGACAAACTCAAAAGTCCAACCAACTCCCATTCAACCTGAAAATAGATTCCTTTAATTTAGAACTTCTCTCTAAATTAGGCTTCAAACGGTTGAATCAATACAACAAAACAAAACTCTAAGAGAGTTAGCACATCTAACAATTTCTGCTTAAACACACTCTCTTAGCACAATGAGAATTCAGCTATGGAATTCTTAAAATTACACAGATCTTCCACACGCAGTGTTTTTGAACATATCTCCCTAAAAAACCCACTTAGCTCTATTAAAGGCCTCACAACCTTATCCGACAAGGTTCCTTGAAGTGCAATTAGCAGGAATTGTTGCATGAGTGTGATTGTCATGACTTTTCAAACTCCCTACATCCTTCGGCATACTTGTAACCTATATCACCTTTCTTTCACATAAGCACTCCATCAAAGTAACACGCTCAAAATATTCGGTAAAAACACAAGAAATTTAAAAAAACAAAAAAAAAATTAAAAAAAGTCAAAAGATAGGCTCAAAAGTCCAACCAACTCCCATCCAACCTGAAAATGTTCTTAGAAAAAAATATAAAAATCATTCTTCGAACATCTAACCTTTCACCTATTTTCGTATAGTTTCTGAATTTTATATGTAGGTCTCATAAATTTAATCAGGACATGTGTCTCCCTTTTCCCATTTGTATTACATAATAATAATAATAATAAAAAAAAAAAAAAAAAAAAAAAAAAAAAAAAAAACCAAAGATGTTACTTTCAAAACATATAATAATGGTTGAGATCCAAGTATATTGAAAACTATAATAATGAGAATAATACTATAGAAAAATTAAAACCTAAAAAGATGTTACTCATAACATGATTCATTGATTCATATCTTTTTTTTTTATCATACCTCTTATATTCTAGATATAAGATATTGGTTGTTAGATCCAAAAGTGGTCACACACGGTTTGGGCTAACCCTCTTTACTTGCAAAACAAAGAAGGGGCTATCAGTCGGCTTCCTATCATGAGATTGAAGTTACTCTGATACCTAAATCAGTGTCTTGACATGGGAGGAGAAAACTGAGAGAGGGAAAGAGAGAGCTCTCATGAAAGGGGGTCTCGTGTGTAAGAAACCATACCTAAACTAGGGAGATAACGAGACCTTATATTAGGTTTCTTGGGCCCTCTTGGACTCTTGTGATTATGGGCCTCATGTCAAGCCCCTTTGGGCCCCTCTTGGGCTTGTATAGTAACCTTCCTCCAATGACATACTGTATAATAAATTATGATGCGTTAAACAAAATTGGAAAAGTAAAAACTGACTTGAATCACATGCTATATAAATAACCTATAGTGGCTATATATTTTTAATAGCCGCAAGCGCGATCAGCCACTCTGTTCCTCTAGATTCTTCATCTGCGATCCCTCTAGCTCAAATGACAGACGCCTCCGCAGATACGACCAAAGCCCCGTCTGAGAACACACAACCGAAGCGGTGGATTGCAACTCTAGAGATTGAGCTCTCGAAATGCTCTTATTTGTTTATTTTCAATAAAATTCAGTATTATCCATCATCTTCTTCATTCATTCTAGATTTTCCTCACTAAAAAAACCAAAAACAGAAGCACTCACTTTACATTTGGTACTCATTCTCCAATTTTTTTTTTTTTTTTCCTTCCACTTGTTTCCATGGCTAAATGTACTTGCCTTTATCAACTTGCTGAGTCGGTTAAGGAGTGCCAAGACGCCATCACCCAGCAACATACCTGTAACGCCAATGTACAGCTCCAGCTCGCATAAGTCACAGATATGCTCAAAACCTAACCTTACGTATATATACTATATATAGCACTAAACTAGGGATAGGGTTCAATTAATAGAATATGCCCAAAAATGTATATAGTATTAACTCGAAGTTGTTTTATTTTTTAAAGTATATATTTTATATGTATAGTACACAAATGTAAACCCTAACCCTATGTATACTATATATAGCACTTCACTAGGGTTAGGGTTCAATATATAGAATATACTTAAAATGTATATAGTAATAAGTAAAAGATGAATTTGTTTTTTAAAGATTATATTGTATATGTATAGTACATAAATGTAAACTCATGTGTCACATTACGTATATTGTGTCACAAGCTCCTATGTTCTACCATTTTGAGAAATGTGTCACAATCTCATGGCATTGTGACACATCATTTGGGAACCAATTTTTAGTAAAAAAAAAAAGAAGAAAAGTCTAGCATTTTTTATATTTTAAATATATTAAATATTTAATTATTTAGCGACATGCCACATGCAACATGTCTACAAATAAGCCACGTGTTGGATTATAGCACATGGCTATTTTGCCACGTGTAGTTTTTAGGATGTCACTGAAAGTATACATTTCTTTTTTTCAATATATATATATGTGTGTGTGTGTGTGTGTGTGTGCCGACATGTTGAATATAGGACGTCACCATATGGCAACGTGGGTGATATAACATGTCGTCATGTGGGAACGTGTCCACTTCAGCACATCGCAGAATGCACACGTGGTACAAAGACCACATCATTGAATTATTTGCAGATGTGCCTTAGTCCAAACGTGGTAAAATCGCCACGTGGCAAAATGCCGAGTTTTTTGTAGTGAAACTTAGCAGATGTTAGACTCAAAATCTCAATCATATATAAGCCTATTTTATCAAAGCACAATGAACTGAGAAATCAAGTAAAAGTACATGTGATATCTGAAAATTTCACAAGGAAAAATAAATCTTACTGCATCTTTCTCCTCAATTTTTTTTTTTTTGAAAAAAAAAAATAACAAAAAAACTACAAAAACATGCTATCAAAGAAAAAGATAAAATCTAATTCTAGCATGTAAGAGCACACATGTCCTTATAGAGAGATTTGAAATTACCAAGACAGAAAAGCAGCCGCCTGACGTGCTTTTTATGTCATCCTCATAAGTACCAGCAGAAGATTCTCTAAAGAAATTTAGAGAATAATGAGGTGCAAAGCATAGGTGAAAAAATGACAGTGATAGAATGATGCAATGTATAAATACCTACATGCTCTAGAATTAGGAACCATAATCCTAGGCATGCCATGTAATCACAAACTAGGTGAGTCCACTCCCCTTCAAGGGGGGAATGGTCTCATCCTTCTTTACCCATACCTTATTTACCTTTGGGTCATGGTTGGGAGCCTTGTCCAATTCGTCAAACCTTATTAGGACACTCTTCATCATGCTGACAAGCCCTTCAAAAATTTGATTTTCCTTGGGCTTGCAAGGCTTCAACTTGAAGCATTTGGCTTTGGTGTGGCTAGTCTTGCCACAATGACAGAATAAGGGATGAGCCCTTTGGGGGAATTGTCGCTTTTTCCGAGGAGCATGATGAAGCTTGGAAGGATTAGAGCCAAGTTTACCTTTCTTTGGCTCTTGCTTCTTGATTCAAGACTTCTGAGTTCGGATCTGAGGACAGTGTGGCCTAATGTGCCCAGAGGTGCCACAATGGTGACATGTAGGCTGGCTTTGTTTGTTTGAATGCTTCTTGATAGGCTCCACAAATTTAAGGTTAGCATTCTCACAAATAACAAAGTCCTTACCTCTTTGAGATATAGGTCTCATATGGGGAGGGACATATTTATCTGAAAAGAGTTTCTCACCATTGCCCTTTTTGGGAGCATCCTGCTTATTCCAAGGTTTTTGGGATTTTAACAAATAGTAGTTTGGTCTAATGTGACCAATAATCCCACAGTGACGACAAGTAGGAACAAACTTACCTTGAGTTTGTTTTTCTTGATGATCCTTTGTGTTATTATTTTATATTGACAACATTCTAGTTGACAAAAATACTTTATGTAAAGGTTGCTTTTTAACAAGAATATTGGTTCAATTCAAAATCTTCAAGTAATATAGACAGTGTCTCAATTCATGCCATGTGTCTGTTCACAAGCTTCCAGAAGATGTCCATGCTTTTCCAAGTCAGAAACAGTCGGTTTCTATGCAACCGTCCGGATGGGCCTTTGAAGGTGTCCGGACACCCCTCAGTGTCTAGAAGCTTCAACCGTTGCAACTATCCGGATGACCAAGCTACACCGTTTGGACGCTAGGTCAAGCTACTCCGAGTTCTACATAGATTTGAATTTCAAAAGACATTATTTGGGAAGGATCTGCCAGACGTCCGGATGATGTGGCAACACGTCCGGATGCTACCCAATGTTACAGAATATTCCGAGTCTCCTTTACTGATGCGGAAAGGAGTGACAGCATTGACCGTCTGGACGCTTGGTCAAGCCGTCCTGAAGCGGTCCTGTTTTGGGAAGAATTGCGCTATTCTGGAATGGCGGTCGCAGAAAACCGTCCGAACGCAGCTAAGTGACCGTTCGAACGCTACTTGCCAAAGTCCGAATTTGATTAGAATTATGTTTTCTATAAGTCTATAAATAGATGGCTCTAAGCTTGTATTTTATAAGAATTCAATATAGAATTCCATAATGCTTAGAGATGTTGTTTATGGAGATTTGAAGATCCTCTAGCTCTCTAGCCGTTGCCAATGTGTGCTCAACTGTTCGTGTAAAGTCTATTTTAGAAAGGAATCCTAAAGTAAAGGATTCCATTGAAGACCCCTTCAAGTAGGAGACTTGGTTGGAAAGCGTTCACAATGGGTTTCGTGCTAGAGTAATAGAAATGATCGCTGCATTGGGGTATGTGAGTATTACTTTCTATGTACTAGCTTTGTCTTTTGAATAGTGAAAATCCTGGGTTTGGCTGCTCCAGAGTGGTTTTTCTCTTAACTAAGTTTTCACTTCGTTAATAAAATATTTGTCTTTTTTAAATTCTGCAATTTAAATATTTTGTTGTACACTATCACTCATTTGGTAAATTAGAAGTCAATTTTATTTTTTTCACTTGGATTCAGGCTCCACACAATTTTTTAAGCAAGAATTATCACATTATCAAAGCAAGTTGTATCTACTATCACAGGCTTAATAAACAAAGATTTTATTTTAGAATCAGAAGCATGTGAAGTAGAAGCACCCAAATTATCAACAATTATGACAGGTGTTGTGTGTTTTAAATAGTACTCACCAGTGCACGAATCGTTTTGCAATATAGTGTTATGCAAGTGCGAGGTCGATCCCACAGGGAAATGGTCAAATATTAGTGTCTTGCTTGATTAACCCCATTTTAACCTAGTTCCAAAGGTTTGAGAAATGATTGAAGAATAAAAGACTCATGGAAAGAGTTGTAATGAAATATGTAAATTAAAAGGAACTAAGGTTAAGGAATCCACCAAACCAAATCCTACAACTCACACTCTTGGTTCCCACTTGAACACCCAAAGAACATTAAGCTTAGGGTGTTATTCAAGTTTCTTAACCATAACCCAAGAACTATTAAATGAATCCAACATATTGACAAATCACAAAGAGTACCGATTGAAATCAAAACATCCAATGTATCATTCAATCACAATGGATATCATCATTCAAACCGATAAAACAATGTATTAGTCGGTTGAAACACATAAAATGTCCTCTATCCACCACTAACCACATTCATTGCAAAAGATAAAGCTTTAAATGAATGGGACTTGAACAACTAATATGATATATCATTAAATGTGCAAGTGGTACAGCAAGATTGTGAGTGTTATCAATGGAAAGGTTTCATCCTCAACCCTAGTTGAGGTTACTAGCCTTCCATGACTAAGAACACCACAAGAAAATGATGAACAACCATGGAAATGAAAGAAAAGCTTTACAAAGAGAAAGTTTCTGAAAATAAACTACAGAATTACACTACAAGAAGCACGAAATTAAACCTATCTACAGAGTTTCTGCTCTATTCTTTCCTCTCCTACTCTCTCTACTCTCTCTACTCTCTTCTTCAACAAGGGGATGGCCATGGCTTTTATAGAAGAAAGCTTAGGGCAAGAAATGACTCTTCTACCCTCCTCTAGGGTTCCTCTGCAGCTAGAGACAACCACAAACACGAAACCAGCGTGTTCTACAGCGGAAATCAGAGGGAGGACTGCTTTTTGGCTTCTGATTGGGCGTTCTGGCGCGCTCTGCAAAAGCAGTTTCTGGAAAATTTCGATCGATCGACTTCGGGCAAAGTTTCGATCGATCGAATTTTAAGTTCAATCGATCTACTTTTCAGGATCTCCGAATTTCCAGCTATTTCCTTATGAAATTTGTCATTCCTCTCTTATTGTCCTACAGAAACAGAAAACACAAAAACTAACCAAAACATTAGAAAATAACAAGGCTAAAGGTCTAACTAGTGCAAATCAAGGGGTCCAAATACACAATATTTGGCACTCATCAAATACCCCCAAACTTACATTTTGCTAGTCCCTTAGCAAAAACAAAATGAAAAACAAAATCAAAGCATGAAACATAAGTCCTCTTTCGTGGGAGAAACGATTGCATTTAGCATATGCAACAAGCCTTTTAAACCCTTAGGACTCCCTAGTGGACGAGTGAAGTCTCGTGAGGGTTTGCCAGAAATGGTACCCACAAACATTGAAATGCCGTATTATCAATTGAGCGAAAATCATCATTCAAACACATGGTTCACACATCATGAGCATGTTTAACAAAATGAATATCACATTATCATGTTATCAAAAATCGATCAACTCATAGATGGAAAATTGAGACAACACATGTTCAGAAGTGTAAGGTGTGAATAACATATAGTCATGGGGTTTCGATTTTCCTCAAAGCACATATATCCCAAAATTCACAGGATTTCCGTCAAATAACCAAGGCTTATCTTACATTTATTATCATTTATTATTATTTTGTGTTGGCTGTGCAATGTTTGACTCCTTTAAGCTTTCTAATTGACCCATGTAACGAGTGTTGGGCCAGTGACTCCCAAACCAGATGGTTTTAAGGCACTAGATGTAAAAACATCCCTAAGGGCTTAATTACTCAAGTTAAAAAGGCTACGAAGTCAAACTAGCCAAACAATCATCCAAGCTGAAATTCTCATCTTTTTACGCGAACACCCAATGCTTAATGAGGCAAGGGGCCCGGTTACTCAATGAAAAGTCAAATTGGTGATATTATTCTAAACATTTATATATATATATATATATATATATATATATCAATAAGCCAAGGTTTCATCAACAAGTCATCCTACAAATCTCAAGACACATAAATTTTAATTCAAATCTCATACCCCACAGAAACAAATGCTAATGTGCTTGTGATGAACAGTTTAAACATGTCAAGTCTCTCTAATCCAAAGATGAGTCAAAAGATCTCAGATTTTAATGATATGCAAAATTCAACATTTTAAACAAACCAATGAGATGCAAACCATAGTAAGATGTAACCATGCTCAACTAACAATAAAGCATTTTTTTTTTTTAATGAGTATTAACAAGGCAACAAAACAAGAATTAAATGAAAACAGACAGAAATGTCTACCCCACCCCCAAACTAGAATAACACATTGTCCCCAATGTGGCTAGAGATACAATACCGAAGTGGTGATGCAAGTTGGGCACACTGCAAGAGAAGCGCTCCCCCAAACTTGAACGGTAGACACTGTCCTGAAAATCACAACTAAAGAAAGAAAATCAAATGATAGGGAAAAAAATGATGAGGGTTGCCTCCCACAAGCGCTAAGTTTTCAGTCTTCAGCCAGACTTTCCATCCTGACGACCATCACTCCGAGTAATTCGGGTCCTCTAAAAGGGTCGTCTCAACCTCTGAGCTCTGTAACTCCAAAAATGGCTTCAGTCGTTGCCCATTTTTTGGATCCTCAATCTCAATGGCCCCATAAGAAAACACTGATCGAACTATGAAAGGGCCTGTCCATCGAGATCGGAGCTTCCCTGGGAACAGATGCAGACGTGAATTGTAAAGAAGGACTTTCTGACCGGGCTCAAAAGATCGTCTCAAAATGTTCTGGTCGTGAGCCTTCTTCATCCGTGCTTTGTACATCCTAGCACAGTCATAGGCATCGTTCCTCAACTCTTCCAATTCATTGAGTTGGAGCTTCCTCTGTGAGCCAGCCTTTGTGAGATCAAAATTCAGCTGCTTAATGGCCCAGTAGGCTCTGTGCTCCAACTCCACAGGCAAATGGCATGCTTTCCCGTACACGATACGGTAAGGTGACATGCCAATCGGTGTCTTGAACGCTGTCCGGTATGCCCATAATGCATCGTTCAACCGGAGAGACCAATCTTTCCTTGACGGGTTCACCGTCTTCTCCAAAATCCTCTTGATCTCTCTGTTTGAAACCTCCACTTGTCCACTCGTCTGAGGGTGATAGGGAGTGGCAACCTTGTGCGTGATGCAATATTTCTTCATCAGCTGCTCGAAGACCCGGTTGCAGAAGTGCTTTCCACCATCACTAATAATTGCTCGAGGAGTACCAAAACGAGCAAATATAGTGTCTTTTAAAAACTGGACCACAACTCTGTGGTCGTTGGTCTTGCAGGCAACTGCCTCTACCCATTTGGACACGTAGTCCACAGCAACCAAAATGTATAGATAGCCGAAGGAGTTTGGGAAAGGTCCCATGAAGTCAATGCCCCATACATCGAAAATCTCAACAATAAGAATCGGGTTGAGGGGCATCATATTTCGACGTGAAATACTCCCTAGCTTCTGACAGCGCTCGCATGAAACACAATAAGTGTGAGCGTCTTGAAAGATGGTAGGCCAGTAAAAACCGCACTGCAAAATCTTGGCAGTGGTCTTCTTCGCACTGAAGTGGCCTCCACAGGCATTATCATGACAGAAGGAGATGACACTGGATTGGTCAGGCTCGGGAATGCATCTCCTAATGATCTGATCGGGACAATACTTGAACAAGTAAGGATCGTCCCAGAAAAATTCTTCACCATGGACATAAATTTGGACTTATCTTGCCGTCCCCAATGCAAAGGCATTTGACCGGTGACAAGATAGTTCACTATGTCAGCAAACCATGGTGAGTGAGCATGAGCGATATGCATCAACTGCTCATCGGGGAAGGTCTCAGAAATGGGGGCGGCTTCTTCTGTGAAGTCCACGGTAATCCTCGAGAGATGATCAGCCACCACGTTTTCGGAACCCTTCTTGTCCCGAATTTCAATGTCGAACTCTTGTAAGAGCAAAATCCACCGGATGAGGCGAGATTTAGCATCCTTTTTGGAAAAAAGATACTTCAATGCCGCGTGATCCGAGTAGATGATGACTTTCGATCCTAGTAGGTAGGATCGAAACTTATCCAGAGCAAACACGACTGCCAGCAGCTCCTTCTCAGTGGTCGAATAATTCAGCTGGGCGTCGTTCAGAGTCCGACTTGCATAATAAATGACATGGGGAAGTTTGTCAATGCGCTGACCCAACACAGCTCCAACGGCGTAATAGGACGCGTCACACATGATCTCGAAAGGTGTACCCCAGCTCGGGGGCCTAATGATGGGTGTGGACGTCAGAATTGCTTTCAAGGCCCCAAATGCCTTCTTACAATCTTCATCAAAAATGAAAGGGGCCTCCTTCACCAACAGTTTGCACAAGGGCCAGACGATCTTGCTGAAATCCTGAATGAATCGCAGATAGAATCTTGCATGGCCTAGAAAAGAGCGAACCTCTTTCACCGTCCGTGGGGGAGGAAGGTTGGATATCAGATCTACCTTCGCCTTGTCGACTTAAATCCCCCGACGAGAGATGACGTGCCCGAGCACGATTCCTTGTTGTACCATAAAATGGCACTTCTCCCAATTGAGCACCAGGTTCTTCTCTTTACACCTCTTCAAAACCAACGTGAGGTGGTGCAAACACTCCTCAAAAGATGACCCGAAAACCGAAAAGTCGTCCATAAACACCTCCAGGAAACGCTCCACCATATCAGAAAAAATGCTGATCATGCACCGCTGAAACGTAGCGGGTGCATTGCATAAGCCAAAGGGCATGCGTCGGTAGGCGAACGTTCCGAACGGATAAGTGAAGGTCGTCTTCTCTTGGTCTTCAGGGTCCACAGGGACCTGGTTATATCCAGAATAACCGTCCAAAAAGCAGTAATACTCATGCCCGGCCAACCGCTCCACCATTTGATCAATGAACGGAAGAGGAAAGTGATCTTTCCTGGTGGCGGTGTTCAGTTTGCGGTAGTCAATGCAGACTTTCCATCCAGACTGTACTCGAGTTGGAACCAACTCACCTTCCTTGTTTTGCACGACTGTAACTCCAGCTCGCTTGGGCACGACATGAATGGGGCTCACCCATTTGCTGTCAGAGATAGGGTAGATGATGCCAGCATCCAACAACTTGATTACTTCTCCTCTGACGACTTCTTGCATGGTCGGGTTGAGCCTTCTCTGTGGCTCCCTCGTTGGTTTGGTGTCTTCCTCCAAGTGTATCCTATGCATCACCACCAAGGGGCTGATTCCCTTAATGTCTTCAATGGTCCAGCCTATAGCTTCCTTATGCTCCCTCAAGACATCTAACAACCTCTCCTCCTGAGGGGTGTGAAGATCTGAAGCTATGATTACAGGCAAAGTCTCTGCTGGACCGAGGAACTTATACTTGAGATTGTCCGGTAGGGGCTTAAGTTCCTTCTTTGGAGGCTCAGGTACTGCTGCCTCCTCTTCCTTCTTGCTCTCCAGAGGAGCAAATTCCAAAACAGCATTTGCTTGCTCAAGCAGTACATCCAAGTCCAGATCCTCTCCAAATTGAGCAAGGCATGCTTCCAGGGGGTCTTGTATGCTTGATTCTTCAATGCTTTCCTCCAGGATTTCCTCTATCAAGCAGACATCGTTGATCTCATCGCACTCCCTCGGCTGTTTGCTGATGGTGAAAATGTTCAGCTCTACCGTCATGTTGCCGAATGAGATCTTCATGACCCCCGTCCTACAGTTGATCAGGGCGTTAGCCGTAGCTAAGAATGGTCGCCCTAGGATTACCGGTATCTGAACTCCAACGTTCTGTACCGGCTCAGTGTCAAGCACTATGAAGTCCACGGGGAAATAAAACTTATTCACCTTAATCAAAACATCCTCCACTATTCCCCGTGGTATCTTAACTGACCGATCAGCCAATTGCAATGTCATGGAGGTGGGCTTCAATTCTCCTAATCCTAATTGCAGGTAAACTGAATAGGGTAGGAGATTGACGCTGGCTCCAAGGTCAAGCAGGGCCTTCTCAATGTGGTTGACTCCTATCGTGCAAGAGATGGTAGGACATCCAGGGTCCTTGTACTTGATGGGCAGCCTGTATTGGAGGATTGAGCTGACTTGCTCGGTCAAACAAACTTTTCTTGGGACATTGTTCCTCCGCTTGACAGTGATTAAGTCCTTCAAGAACTTGGCGTAAGACGGCACTTGCTGGATGGCATCCAAGAACGGAATGTTGATCTGTACTTGTTTGAATACCTCCCTAATGTCCTCGAATGTTCCTCCTTTCTTGGGCGCGAGAAGTCTATCAGGGTAAGGCGCCCTAGGTATAAACGGCCTAGGAGGAGTCTCTATGGTCGAAGCTAATGTAGATGGCTCAGTATCATTCTTCTCTACGCTCCTGCTTCCTTGTTCTCCTTGTGCAGCAGGGTTCTCCTCTGGGTGAACCACTTGGTTGTCCACTTGTTTCCTTGATCTAAGTGTGACAACGGCTTGCACATGCTCTTGCCCATGCACTGCATTTGATGAACTTCCCTCGTGGAACTGCAACTTCGGATTCGGCACAGGCTGACTCGGGAGCTTTCCCTTCTCTCTCTCCCCTAAGTGACTAGCAATTTGCCCGATCTGGGTCTCCATCTTGGCAATAGCTTGAGTGTTCACCATGGTAGCATTCTTCACGTCATTGATGGATTGGCCGGTAATCTGGATGAAAGCCTTAAGAGTGTCTTCCAACGAAGATTGTGAAGAAGAGGCAGGGGCTTGAGTGGGGGCTTGGTATGATGGTGCTGGTTGTGATGGACGGCTTTGATGGTGGACCGACTGATGAAATCCAGGGGGGTATTGAGTATGGGATTGGTGAGGAGCTCCCCCTTGAGTCATAGGCTGGTTTTGCTTCCAAGAAAAATTAGGGTGGTTCCGCCACCCTGGATTGTACGATTCGGAGAAAGGTCCACTGGCTTGCTTTCGATAATCGTTGAAGGCGTTCACTTGCTCCATTGGTGACTCGACAAAAGCCGGCAATGATGGGCAAGTCTGTGCTAAGTGCATCGGACTAGCACAGATGGAACAACAGTCAACATGGAATGGATTGGCAGCATTCATGGATTTACTAACAGCTAGGGCTTCGACCTTTTTGGTAAGGGCATCTATCTTCATTTTTAATTCTATATCCTCCTTAACCTCATAGATGCCTCCATTTTTCTGAATGCGAGCAGCTCTATCTCGACAGCTTGAAAAATCCCACTGTTGGGAATTGTCGGATAACTGATCTAAGGTCCTATACGCCTCCTCTCCCGTCAAACTCAGAAACGCGCCTCCGTTCATCGACTTGATCATGCTACGATTGGATTGAGTTAATCCTTGATAGAAAAATTGCACCAGTCTCCATTTCTCGTATCCATGTGGAGGGCACTTAATCAGCATATCTTGAAATCTCTCCCAACTCTCAGAAAATTTCTCATCTTCTTCTTGAGTAAATGAGCTTATCTCCTTCCTACACTCATTGACTTTGGACATGGGGAAGAATTTGTTGTAAAACTTGTTTAACAAGTTCTCCCAAGAAGTGATGGAACCAGGCATGTTTGAATCCAACCGTGCTTTGGCCCTATCATGGAGTGAGAAAGGAAATAGCCTAAGATGCACAGACTCTTCAGAAAAATTTTGAAATTTGAAGGTGGCACAGATGTCCTTGAATTTCTTCACATGGCTATAAGGATTTTCAAGGTCCAAGCCATGGAATGCGGGTAGTAGTTGAATGACATGAGGCTTGAGGTCAAAATGAGTGGCATTGGTTGGGGGTAACACGATACATGAAGGAGAATTTGTTGCAACGGGTGCAAACAAATCCCTAAGTGTCCTAGTATGATCAACTTTTTCTCCCCGATTCCTCTCATTTTCATTTGCATGCATGTTATCTCTCATCTCAACAGAATTTCTAAGATTTCTCCTAAGAGTTCTTTCAATTTCGGGATCTAACGATGTCAAGTCTAAGTTCAATGATCTTCTACCAAGCATACACCAAACATACACAAATGTTTAACCAAAAGAAAAAGAAACAAACAAATCAAAAATAAAGAAAACAATTTGCTAATAGGGAACAAAGTTCTCCAAAGTACAATCTAGGCTGATTCCCAGGTAGGTGAGGGGGGTCACAATGGACACACTTAAATCCCAAGACCAATCCTTGCCAGAATTTACCTTGTCATTGCCTTTAGATTGCTAAGCAAACCCTTAATAGCAAAATATTTTCTCTTTTTTTTTTTTTTTTTTTTTTTTTTTTTTTATATATATTTTTTTATATTTTATTTTATCAAAGAAAAATAACAGAACTAAGATAAAATGTAAAGACTAACACAAATGCATACAATTTACACTAAGATAGCAGTAAAAGTAAAGATAAGAATACTTACAAGTTGGGACCAAAAAGAGTTTTTGGTAAAAAATTTCTGCTACTGATCTTATCCAGGAGCTGCCTTCTGAGTTGAGGTCGATCGATCGAATGTAATGGTTGATCGATCGAAAGTCGATCGATCTAACTAATATTCGAAATTTTGCAGGGCCAGGAACAGAAATAGAACATAAAATCTCTTTTTTTTTTTTTTTTAGAACAAAATAAAGCAAATTGAGGATAATATAAAACACAAACTAAACAAAATTTAAACTAAGTTATAATGAACTAAAAGGAAATCAAACAAGCAGCAAAATAATATTAAACAGAAACAAATATGAACAAAATGGACTAAAAGAAGTACTGGAACAGTGATACTCACCTAGCTCCGAGCTGCTGCTGTGTAGAAAGTCGTTCGATCGAAGTATATTTCGATCGATCGAAAGTCGATCGATCGAATATATTGTCAATCGATTGAAGTTATTTTCGATCGATCGATTCTTCAGGGCACCCAGTAAGTTGCAGAAACTGCAGAACAGATCCGGGAAAAACAAAGAAAAGACTTAGAATGCAGAACAGAAGCTAAACAACAGAAAAAATGAAGAAAAAATCTATCTAACTAGTAGAAAAACAAAATTAATCAAACAAAAACCAATTTTTGAACCGATTTCCCCGGCAACGGCGCCAAAAACTTGTTGTGTGTTTTAAATAGTACTCGCAAGTGCACGAATCGTTTTGCAATATAGTGTTATGCAAGTGCGAGGTCGATCCCACAGGGAAATGGTCAAATATTAGTGTCTTGCTTGATTAACCCCATTTTAACCTAGTTCCAAAGGTTTGAGAAATGATTGAAGAACAAAAGACTCATGGAAAGAGATGTAATGAAATATGTAAATTAAAAGGAACTAAGGTTAAGGAATCCACCAAACCAAATCCTACAACTCACACTCTTGGTTCCCACTTGAACACCCAAAGAACATTAAGCTTAGGGTGTTATTCAAGTTTCTTAACCATAACCCAAGAACTATTAAATGAATCCAACATATTGACAAATCACAAAGAGTACCGATTGAAATCAAAACATCCAATGTATCATTCAATCACAATGGATATCATCATTCAAACCGATAAAACAATGTATTAGTCGGTTGAAACACATAAAATGTCCTCTATCCACCACTAACCACATTCATTGCAAAAGATAAAGCTTTAAATGAATGGGACTTGAACAACTAATATGATATATCATTAAATGTGCAAGTGGTACAGCAAGATTGTGAGTGTTATCAATGGAAAGGTTTCATCCTCAACCCTAGTTGAGGTTACTAGCCTTCCATGACTAAGAACACCACAAGAAAATGATGAACAACCATGGAAATGAAAGAAAAGCTTTACAAAGAGAAAGTTTCTGAAAATAAACTACAGAATTACACTACAAGAAGCACGAAATTAAACCTATCTACAGAGTTTCTGCTCTATTCTTTCCTCTCCTACTCTCTTTACTCTCTCTACTCTCTTCTTCAACAAGGGGATGGCCATGGCTTTTATAGAAGAAAGCTTAGGGCAAGAAATGACTCTTCTACCCTCCTCTAGGGTTCCTCTGCAGCTAGAGACAACCACAAACACGAAACCAGCGTGTTCTGCAGCGGAAATCAGAGGGAGGACTGCTTTTTGGCTTCTGATTGGGCGTTCTGGAGTGCTCTTCAAAAGCAGTTTCTGGGAAATTTCGATCGATCGACTTTTATTTCGATCGATCGACTTCGGGCAAAGTTTCGATCGATCGAATTTTAAGTTCGATCGATCTACTTTTCAGGATCTCCGAATTTCCAGCTATTTCCTTATGAAATTTGTCATTCCTCTCTTATTGTCCTACAGAAACAGAAAACACAAAAACTAACCAAAACATTAGAAAATAACAAGGCTAAAGGTCTAACTAGTGCAAATCAAGGGGTCCAAATACACAATATTTGGCACTCATCAACAGGCTTGTTAGAAATATCTCTTTAAATACAAAGCATGCTTTTCAAATTTTCACTAGAGAATTTTCTTAAGAGATCTCCAGGTTCTTTTAATTTAATCTCAAGTGAATCAACAATGTTAGTTTGTGATTGGCGGCATTCTGTTGGACAAAATCACTTCTATGTAATGATGCTTATTAAACAAGGATGCTATTATTTTTGGAGTCTACATTTCAATTATATGCTTCAAGAAGACTCTGCGTAGAAATCAAGACAGTGAAGTTCAAGTCCCTTGCATCCATTTGGACGATGTGGTATTTTGTCTAGACACTCATCTGTCAAGCATCATCCATTCGGACAACAAGAACTTTTCGTCTGGACTCCAATCTATGTCCAGAAGCTTCGAACAGTTCCAAATTCCACCCGCTCGGACGTTTCAGCAACACGTCCAGACGCCCTTCAGTGTTCGACAAGTAAAAGGATTTCTTTCCAAAACACAGATATGGAAAGACAGTTGCAAACCGTCCGAACGTCAGGTCTACATTCTCCGGACGCTATCCTTGATAAGGTAAGTCGTGCAGAAGATGTTTAACCATCCGGACGTCAGTCTACACTATCAGGACGCTCAGACCTTATTATGAAAATTGCGTGCTGCAGAAGTGTAACCTTCTAGACGCTAGGGCAACACCGTCCGGATGCGGCCCTATTCAAGAAAGAATCTCAACGAATTTGGAAAGCCGGTTAGACAGTTGTCTGTCCGGACACTGCTTAGAGAAAACCAAATCAGTGTCGATTTAGGTTTTCTGTAGCTTATAAATAGAGGCCCCTAGGCATGTAAATTGCAAGAATTCAGTAGTGAATTCCATAGTGCTTAGAGAGTATATTTTAGGAATTGTTAGCTGATCCGCTCACTCTCAAGTCGTTGTCGTTGTGTGTTGCTGCTGTGCTAAAATTGAAGTTTATCTTAGGGAGGAGCCCTAAGGAAAAGGATTCCATTGAAGACCCTTTCAAGTAGGAGACTTGATTGTGAAGCATTTACGATGGGTTTCATGTCAAAGTAATAGGAACGATCGCTGCATCGGGATATGTGAGTGTTACTTTCTATGTACTAGCTTTGTCTTCTAAATTGTGGATTTCCTGGGTTTGACTGCCCCGAAGTGGTTTTTCTCTTCATAGAGTTTCCACTTCGTTAATAAAATACTTGTGTCATTTAAATTCCGTTTTTACATTATTTTGTTAACACATTGTGCACATACACTTGGCAAATTAGAAGTTAATTTTATTTTTGAATTGATATCAAAGCTAGGTTCACTCCGTTTAAAGGATTTAATTCCTAAGGGTGATCCTTATCTCTTTGTGACTTCTATTTTTTGATTAGACCTTTTATCATGAATTTCCCTCAGTTATCTGAAGAAAATTATGATATTGAGCTCTTTAAATATTTTGCTAAATTGGATAAAATGGTTTCTCCAAAAGAGCTCGAAAAGGTGAAGCAAGAAAAAGAGTATTTGATTATACAATTGTCTAAATCACATGTTTTGATTGACTCTTTGAAATCTGAGAATACCATATTGCTTAATACTATTAATGAACTTGAGAATAAATTGGAAAAATTCTCAAGTGATAGTTTGAAAAGCATGCTTTGTATTCACTCAGATGTTTCTAACAAGCCTGATTTAACTATTGATCATTTAAGTACTTCTACTTCAAATGTTTCTGATTCTGAATTAGATTCTATTGATATTAAGCATGTGATAGAAGATACAGCTTGTTTAGATAATTCTTGCTTAGTTAATCATGTGATGCCTAAATCCAAAGAATCAGGAATACAAGGTAAGATTGGTCATATTAGGCTAAATTGTTATTTGTTAAAATCCCACAGGCCATGGATTAAGCAAGATGCTCTGAGGAAAAGTGAAGTTGAAGATTCTTCCTCATCAAAATATGTCCCTCCGCATAGGAGACAAATAAAAGTTAAGGGCAATATTGTTTGTAAGAATGCTAACCATATTTCTGCAGAGAAAGTCAAGTAGCATTCCAACAAAAGAAGTCTGCCCACCTGTCATCACTGTGGCATCATCGGTCACATCCAACTCAAATGTCCATAGCTCCAAGCTCAGAAGAAGAAGGCTTAGAGGAAGTTGCCTACTAAGACCACATCAGGTACTCTACCTTCGGCGAGACATTGGGTTTCATGGCATCAGCAACGACAACAGTGGTTTGTTCCAAAGAACACATCAAGGAACTATAAGAAAAAGCCGCAAAAGCCCGATAGCAACCATGCCTATGAAGGGTTGCTAAGCTTGTTACAAGGTATGCTGAGGAGAATGGACAGTATGAGCAATACCCGATCACATCTATCACGGGTACACCAGGTATGGGTCAAAAAGGATGAGACCATTCACCCCTTGAGGGGGAGTGAACTCACCTAGTATAGGTGCAGTCTCACCATGCCTAGTATTTTGGTTCCTAAATCCTAGTGCATACCAGGTATGTTTGCATTGCATTGATTGTCATATCTTATATATCCTATTTGTGCCTTGTATTCTGTTTGAGGAAATACATTTTCTATCCCTAAATTTTCTCTTGGTTGCTTTGAGAAATTTCTGCAGGTACATTCTAGGGATGATAGAAAAAGCATGTCACTGTTTTTCTATCTTGGTATAGTCAAACCTCTTTCCCTAAGGTCAGGTTTGCTCTTACCTACATGGTTTATCTAGACATATGTTCTTTTCCTTTTAAGCATGTCTTTGTTGCTTGTCTTTTATTTTTCAACAAAAAAAAAAAGGGAAAAAGGATGCAGGTTTTTATTGTTTACTTATATAGCTTCTCAGATATCTTATATATGTTTAACTGATGTCTCAATTCTTGATGCATTAATTATTTTTGCCTTTATATAACTGAGAGTTTATACTTGATATCTGCAAAGTTTTCCTATTGCTTCCATACTAGATAGTTGTTTTTCTTATGCGATGAAAAATGTGCATTATCCAAGATTCCTCTAAGGTACACTTTTTATCTCTGATTTTCTGCTTTTGAAAATTCTTTAAGAGAGATTTTTATGTGCTAAGATGATCAAATTGACCAACTCGCTAGTTGAACCTAGACCCCATAAATTCTTGTTTTCTCTCTAGGTTGTAGCACTAAGTGATACAAGCAGTTATAATTCTGTGCTTATTGATATATGAATAAAATCACTACTTTTGTGCTAACTCAGCTATTAATCTTGTCCTCCATGGTGCAAGTAAAAAGAAAAATAGTGCTGCTTCTTAGGAGGAGAGTATCAGATGAGGGTGACTAGGCCCGTAGTAAGATAAGGTTTGACGTTTGACTGATCTAACTATGAATTTCTCTCTTATTTAGAAAATTCAGTTGCTTTAAATCATATCAGCAAAGATCATACCTTATTGAGAAAGCTTTCACACACACACACACGCACGCATAGCATGAGTTAAGTTTACTATTAAAAAAAAAAAATTATCTGCAGGAAAATTTTTGTGCTTATTGACTCTTAACTCTCAATTATATCTTGGTATATTTTTGAAATGCCATTGAACTGCTTTATCAATTATTTATACATTTGTTTTCTGAAGCTAACATTAGGGAAAATATTTTTCTACAAATTTTATTTAGTTTCATCTTTCCCGTGTGAAACGTTTGGACAGACCTTCTTCTGTGTCCTGTTGTGAGGCTCAATTGGGTGAGCCTCTACTTTTCCACGCCTTAAAATTTTATGTTCTTGCATTCTTCTCAGCATCCATACAGCTTAAATAACTGAGTCATGTACGCAAAAAAGTTCCCAACTTCATGCTCATGAGTCATGGGGTTTCTTTGTTCCCCATTTTTAACAGCCAAAAATCATGAATTTCTAATGGGTTTGCTGTATCACAGATAAGAAGGTCCTCATACCATGATGTGATAAGGGTCTCTGAGATCCAAAAACTTTTGGACATCACTGGGGTCCAGACCTACGTTATCAACAGCACTAGGGTCGTCTTCTTGAACGAGCGCCCTCAGCCTAGGCCCCGCAAAGGCGTCACCAACACCTGTGAGGTCTGCGAGCGCAGCCTCCTTGACTCTTCCCGCTTCTGCTCTCTCCGTTGCAAGGTACTTTACTATCACAATGTGTCACGGGTATAATAGCTTAGTGGGCCTTTGGCCATAGTAGCTTAGTGGCCTTTGGCCTTGGTAGCTTAGTAGTTCTTGAGTTTGTTGTTCTTTGAACAAACTTGGAGATTTGCACTCTCGAATGTGCTAGGAGATTGGCCCTCTTGAATGTGGCTGAATTCTGTATTTTTTCCGTTTATGAATCAATCCATTTCAATTTCATCATCAATTCATTTCCATTCCAATTTCCTTTTACAAATTGTGTAGATCAAACCTAAAATACCTAGAAAATCTATAACAAGATAAAATGCTTGTTACACAATGTCCCCAATATCCACTATTTCTCACGCTGTTTGGCTGGTAAGAATCGGACGGAAAAGTAAATGGGAAAAAAGATGATTAGGAAAAAGAAGTAAATGTTAAAAAACTGATTATTTTTACCGTCTATTTATATGATTTGTTGGAATGGGTTGACTTTTGACTTTGAATTGGCTTTGAGGGTGCTAAGAGCATTCCTAGTAGCCTCATCAAAATAGCTTTTTAGTTATTTTGGTGTGCAAATTTGATGAAAACACTAAAAAACCACTCCCAACAGTCTCACCATTTTAACCAAAAAAATTTTATGAGTGAAATTACTCACCAATTCTGATGAGTAATATTCACTCACCAACTCACTCACCAATTTTGTTTCACTTTTCTCTCTCACATGATCAGCACATTTTTTTCTTTTTTTCTCTCATTTTCATCTCCCATCTCCCATATCTCTCACACGATAATGTCCTTATTTCATGGATATGAATGATTCTTTGTAAAGAGATTAAATAGAGAAAGAATAAATAAATATGAAAAAATATTATTTAAATGGAATAGTGATAATAAATAGTTAAAATGGTGAGGCTGTAACAACTCGCTTTTTAATAAAAAGCGTAAGTGAAAATTTTGATTTTTCACGTATCGTTACGACATCAACAACGATGTCATCAAAGTAAAAATTAACAGCGGAATACATCTTTCCTTTACAATAATACATCAGAGCTTACTGAATAAACTCAATATATAAAATAATAACTATTTGATCTGATATAATAACATATATTTAAATAACAATAAACGTACCACATGCGGCACGAACATTACGGAATCATTGTATATAAAATTTACAAACTAAAGGTCTCGTCCTTAATCAACCTAGCAGCTCCTATCTTCGTTCCTGCAAAACTCGCATGTGATTGTGGATAACACCACAATCTCATGCTGTGGTCGAGTGAGTCAACGGTCCTCAACCACAGTGACACACTGATTTATATAACCATATACGATGCATTCAAATGATGACATATATTCACATACACATAATCATTTTCACATGCAATTATGCTTATCCCTTTACATTAACTATTCACATACTCAAAACCATATCTCTTGTTAACACATCATTAGCGCTATCTTCTTCGCTAATACTGGGCTTTACTTCCATATCTGTTTTTCTCTATTTATCCTTCATCCTTTGGTTCATCCATCGGTCTTATCATTAGATTGATGCCTTGGTACATAAACCTCAGTCTTTTTATTAACAGATTCACATCACACCATCATATAATCATGCCAACAACAACATATACATAATTCCAACCAAAGCAAGTTACACATGTTAAATGTTAAACATCAAATAGCATACAATCAAATAAAGCAGAGATCACTAGTCATTAAAGACTAAACCACACGTATCATCCTCAGTGAGTAAGAAATACTCACAGTCCCTTTCTGTACAGTCTCTCAACTCTTAACTCATCATCTGCAACAAATATATGCACATACATAGGATATTAACATCATCATTCATAAATCCCAATTATATTCACATAAGTACAATAATCGTTTTTCTTTTAGAAGATCATTCATATTTATCATTATGAGTTTAAGAAACTCAATATGATAAACATGCTTTTAATTTTAAAGACACTCAACCTAGTACATATGCTTTACATTTCTTATTTTAATTTCCAAAAACATAGCCCTTTAACCTTTCGGTCAATACCTAAAATTACAGCATTTCTTATCTAAGGATCTACATAACCGAACCCACAAAAATGAACCTTAACATTAAACCATAAAATCCTCCCCAAGCTTTCGACCAACATGAACACCTGGTCCAAAAATATGGCTACACTATCACATTACACACACAACTGGTATACCCGTACAGTGAACATCACAGAGACAAATACTCAAATACCCAATCAAGACCAACAACACCTCATGGCTAACATCATAAATTTGGTCTCAATACCCAACCCAAGGTCATTACACTTAACACATACCAATCTAAAATAATTCTAGCTTCCAAAATCATCACAAACCAACATCAACATAAAACACTGCTCAAAACTCTACCACTCCTAATCAAAACATCGCAATACAATTCAAACATCACCAAAGACCCACTGTCAACTTCCACCAAAAATAGGGAATTCCTTAAACCTTCAAATACACGGTTCTACCCAAAATTCATCAACAACCTACAAGAAACTAGATTATCAAAATAGGGGTATCAACATCCAAGACTACAAAAATCCCCAAATCAGTAAACAGCCCACACACACCCTCACTGCCAACACTCAACCGACTACCTCCACCGTCCAAATCATCCACCAACAAGAAACACATCACACACATAATCAAAACCAAACCCAAATCAGTACACAAAATCAATTGGCTAACATGGAGAACACCAAAACAGGGAGATCAACAACCAAAAATACCCTATAATTAATCAATGCAAAATCCTCTTACCAATCAATAGAGAATCCCCCAAAATTCATTAAACCCTAATCTAACATTCAACAAATAAATCCCCAAACTAAATCATCATAGGTTATAAGAATTTACCCCAAGGATTTTCATAGCCAATCCACCGAAAAACGCCACTAATTCTGCCAGAAAAGTCGCCGGAAATCACTTTGAAGAACCGGGTCTTCTTCTCGGGTCTGGCGGGTTGCGGGTCGCACGGGTCACGGTCGCAGATTCTCGGGTTATGGGTCACGGATCTTTAGGGTTAGGCCGGAAAACACCTTGGCCTGCCGGAAATCGGCTTTTGGCCGCCGTACATGGACGATCGGACCTCCGGAAGGGTCGGGTTTGTCTCACGGTTTACTGGGTCGCACACACGGGTCATGTGGGTTGCGGGTCACGGGCTTCACGATCGGAGCTCCTGGGTTCCACCAATCGTCGACCCACCAGAAGATCAGCCGGAAATCGTCTCCCTAGCCCCACCGGCGACAACCCTTCAGAGGATCGGGTCCTCTGGGTTTCAAGTTTTCCCCGTGCGTCGGATCCCCCGACTCCCAGCTCTCTCTCTCTCTCTCTCTCTCTCTCTCTCTCTCCGGGTCTCTCGGTGTCTCTCTCTGATCTCTCTCTCTCTCTCTCTCTCGAGTCTCACTCTCTGTTTCTCTCAGTGATCGGGTGAGAGGAACAAAGAAGGAAGAAAAATAGAAGAGAAAAGAAGAGGCGCGGGGGGGGGGGGGGGGGGGGGGGGGGGGGCGCTGTGCGTGAAGTTTGAGAGGAGAAGAGTATTTCCCCAAAGCAATCCACACCACACACGTGGTTGTGGATAAGACCAAACTTTGTTCTTTTTAATTCTAGCCTTTATCCCTTTTAAATTGCAACTTTGCCCCTAACTTATTTTATTCATTTCTCTAATAACTATTACTCTCTTATTTTACTCAATTGCATAAACATAGTCACTTAAGACTTAGTATTAGTCCCATCCAATTTAATAAACACAATTTATAAATGACTAAATTTCCTATTTAAATTCTTGGTCTTTACAGAGGCTGCCGGAAGAATTTTAAAAAAGTGGTTTACCAGAATAGAAAAAAGTAATTTTTAACTACTTTGGTGAGTAAAATTTGATGAGGCTATTAGGAATGCTCTAAGATAATGGGAGCCGCAGGAATTGAACAGGCTTTTCTAGGTTCATTGTAATTAACCCTTGTCAAATCTATTATGTAATTACCACATTTTTCAAGTGCTTTTTGCAATTTGCAATTAGCCCTTGTCAAATATTTTAATTATTGATTGGCTCTGGCTGTGAGTAATTTTTGTTTCAACCTAATGTGAACAAAATTGAACTGGGTGGGTTATTTATGATTCACTAGAATTGGCCCTTGTCTTTGTCTTACTTCCTGGCTGTAATAACACCATGAACTTATGCACCTTTCTTCTTGCAGAGTTCTCTAAATATTCATAATTTCTGGTGCTTTCAATTTTGGTTGTCTCCTCTTCTTCACACCTCCCCCCCACCCCCCAAAATTTTTCCATCTGTCAGCGTGAAGAACCACTATGTATAAATGAAGACAATTCCCATAAGTAGTGTGTTTGTGTTGATAATAGTATATTCCCTGTAGAAGATTTTTTAATTCTTCTAGAATTAAATCATTTTTACAATATATTATTATGCTTGTTCATTTAAACAAGAGGGAATTATTTTATACTTATCAAAAAAAACAAGAGGGAATTATTTTATTTTCATCACTTGGAGCAGAAATGATGCTGGACTGGCAGCTGCAGAGCTGGCACTGGCTGTTGTGAAGCATGTATTAGAATCTGGATCTATCGATACTGTTGGTACAGTTGGTAAGCCATCCTATCTTCATGCCTGAGTATCACATTTTGTTTTTCTTATTTTCTTCTGTAACTTGAATATTGAAGTCCGATCCATCTTGCATATTTTGTGAAAGCAGTTATCTTCTTTTTGCTACCTTTGTTAGTGTAGACCTCCGCTATAAACTTTTATTTAATGTTTTCAAGGTATTCTAGAGAGGTTGATCAGCCTGTGTGGAATTGCAAGCAAGGGTCTTGTTGGTACAGTTTTCGGTACGGTGACGTGTTGCCTTGTGATTCGTCGCCTTCCTTGATATTCGCTCTCCTTGTAATCTGCAAAATAATAAACGGCTTGTCGGGGGTGCCGACCTTACCCCCACTCCGATGTCTAAGTCAGTTCTAATTCGTGACTTTCTATGGAGAATCAATAATCTTAAAGCTTAGAGAATTTGTCCGTAAAAAATACCTGGCGTAGTAGTCTTATTTATAGGTTCACAGTTCACAGTTATAAAACTGCTAGAATACTTGGAGCATAATTTGATTAGGAGTCTGAGTCCTAAATCACATAGTTTTTAATCTTATCTTCATAGAATTCAAATTGGGTAGTAGAGTCCAAGCTGGGTAGGACATTACCTCTTCGTCTGATGTAATGCTATTAGGTACCTTATCCAATATTTGATGGGATGATAGTCTTATCTTGATAAACTCGGGATATGCCTCTTTTTGGAGATAACGAATGGTCTTGTACTTAGGTCTGATCTGGCCAGGCCGATCCGATGGGCTCGGCCCCCAATACTACCTTAGGCCCACATGTCTTTGGAGCTAATTATTTCTCCAACAGGTCCTATGTTTGCTCAGCTACTTGGGAAGCAATTCGGCAAAAGGAGAATGTAGTTCAGTGGTGGAAGATTGTTTGGCATTCAGTAGCTTTTATGTTGTGTGCCTAAGCAAGCTTTTATGTTGTGGCTTGTTTTTAGAGATGCTATGATTACCAAAAGTATAATGTGGAGATGGGGCTTTATGGGTGATTGTCTTTGCCCTTTTTGCCGAGGCTGTTTGGAATCTAGAGAGCACTTATTCTTTGAGTGTGGGTTCAGCTTTCGTATTTGGAAGAATCTCTTATCTCTTTGTTTGGTGACTTAGCCAAAAAGATCTTGGAAAGACATTGAAAAATGATGTATAGTTGAGCTGAGAAAGGATAGTTTGTGGAGTAGATTGTGCATTTTAAGTTTGGGAGCTGCTATACATAATTTGTGGAAACACATAAATGATATTCTACATGGTAATGCTTTTTTTTTTTTATCAGAAGAGAGAATTTTTGCTAAGATCAAGTGGGAGATTCGGGCTCGTGTCACTGCCAAGGGTCCAAAGCATAGAAGTGCATCAACATTCTTAACTTCAAAAAAAAAAAAAAAAAATTGTATGAGTGCAAAAAAATGTAAACATGGACAAGCAAGGATCCCCATTTTAATGGCATGGGTAATATAGGCATAGAGTGCCAGTGCGCTTTAGGACGTATGTCAACTCGCTATCAATTTTGTGCTAGGTATTTACATCAATTTTGTGCTCAAGTCATCAGATGTTATTAAATGCACTATTTAATTTCCAGATTCATCTGGCACCTCAGCCTGTGTTTGTGTGTGTCGGAGAGAGAGATCTGTAAATTTGTGGTAAAAAATAAAGGCTGCCAATAATCTAGATATTAAAGACTGCCATTGCCCGCTTGAGGATAATAAAAGGAACCATAAACAAAGCCTAACCTGTTAGGCTTTATATTTTCACTATCTCCTGTCTGTATTTCTCACCAACTTTATATATTAATTAATTATATTGATTTTCTACTGAGGGAGACGTACAAGAGGAAACTAATTAGTAATTACACTACAAGAAATTTGGTCATTAGGAACTAAATTATAACACTTATCATTTAAAAAAAAAAAAGTATTAGGAACGACAAAAGAATTATTACTGATATATCGTCACTAGATTAGGCTATACTGCTAACAACAAAGGAATGAACTCCCAATTTGCTTAATATGGTATTCTCATAAAAACTTGGAAGATCAGCAAGTACATAAACATCAAGTACACCAAGCTTGGACATTCCATGTTTGCTGCCTGTTTCACAGTAAATTCCATTTAAAGAGAGGAAAAAGAAAAGAATTATATCAGTATTCATCGAAATATATATATATATATATATATATATATATATATATATATATATATATATATATATAGCATTAATAAATAAGTTATAACAAAGCACGCCCATATATATATACAGATGCTCATTGCATTGATTTATATAGATACACTTTTTCAAGTTGTCTCCAATTAAAGAATGAAATATTGATTAAGAAGAAAATGAACCTATGGCTTTACCTTCATAGCAGAGGAAGTAAGATAAATGGAAGCCGTTGAAGTTGATGAAGTATTTGATCGGGTAGAGAGCCCTACATTGTAAGACATTGTTCCATCAGGATGATAGAGACCATAATTCCTTTTTGAAGTCGGTCCAGGCTTCAAATCCTCATTGAACAAAGCAAATAAATGAACTTCAAGCCTCATCTTAGGCCTCAAAGGTGTCCCTTCATTTTCCAATTGCCTTCTGAACAAATTCCTATTGTAAGCCGCGGCATTCTCTATGGTTGCACCAACTTCGTGGGAGTCCCCTTTCGATGGC
This sequence comes from Alnus glutinosa, assembly GCF_958979055.1. Lineage (NCBI taxonomy): Eukaryota > Viridiplantae > Streptophyta > Magnoliopsida > Fagales > Betulaceae > Alnus > Alnus glutinosa. The sequence goes on along the minus strand of NC_084890.1, from coordinate 26,840,870 downwards.
CAGCCAGTCTCTAAAACCAAAACCTCTAATATTCCACCATAGCCCATCCTATTGATAGCAAAACTGACTGCATCTACTTGAGCATACAGCATATTGTCATACCGTAGGTTGGTGTTAGGGTCTACCATTCCTGAGTTAGGATTAAAAAGCACATAGTCCAAAGAAATATTATTTGGATCGTCATTGTATGCAAAATATGGATAGCAATTGATCCAAAAGGGTGCTTTGGTGTTTGACAAGAACTGTAATACTTGTGACATGGTACTATAGACCTCGCTTTTGAAACTCCCGGCTGAAGGCGGAAAGGACTGTTCAAGAACCGCTAGAGAAATAGGCATGGAGACTTGAATGTGCGAGTCTAGGCCTAACTGGCCTAGAGCATTATGAATGTTGACCATGGCTGGAACAAGATACGTCATTAGGGTATCATCACCGCCAGTGAAAATCTCATTTCCTACTGCTATCCCAGTGATTCTGGTGGCAGGAAAGTAGGGCTTGATATGGGTGGTTACCCATTGAAGAACTTGTTGTGGATCCATTAGCTGAACTAACATTGCGTTTTCAACCGTGACAAGAAGTTCTATGTTGGAGTTGGCGAATGCAGTCAAAATTTGAGGATTGGTGTCGTAAATTCTTGTTTTTGTGAGTTTAAGAGCGCTTAGCAGTTTGAGGACCTTGTCGGGTGGTGGCAAATTATTGGCGACTTGACCATAGTTGATTCCAAGTGATGTTACTCCTTCCAAAAACCCAAAGCCTGCAGAAACACAAGTAATGAGAACAACAAAAATAAAATGAAAAACGTATTCATGATCTAGAGCAACTTGCCAACTAATAGTATAAAACGTAAAAGCAAAAACAGAACCAAAAAAACAAGAACAAAAGGGTACCTGAGAAGAAGAGAGAAAACATAAGAAACATATGGATCATGGCAATTCTACTATTAAGATTTGCCATTGATGATCACAGAGAGAGAGAGAGAGAGTGAGAGATTGAAGAATTTTAAGCAGAGCAGGAAGGACGGAAGATAGAGAGTTTTAGGTATATATGCTGCTATGGATTCCTTTCTTTTCTTGTTTGAAGTAGGTTTTCCTACTTTCTGGCAGTACTGCTTCCAATGGGGACGAAGAGCAATATTAACATGTTTCAATTGCCGAATAAAGTTACGATGATTCACTTCATCAAAATGTCTAAAATCTTTCATATATATGATTTTTTTTTTTTTTTTTTTTTTTTCATTATTCACATTGATGTTCAAACCTCATTATAACCACTCTATGTGACTACTACTTCTGCCATTTTCTTTGCAACAGAAGGGAAGATACTAGTGGAAGATATTGTCAAACTAGGCAGCGAAATAGAAGATGCTGATACAGCTGAAGCAGGGAAATCATAGGCATATGCACACCATTTAATTAATCATAGCTTTATCTTTCTGGTTGCATTGGCAGCTTGGTTGGAGCACATGATCTAGAGCAACTTGACAACTAATAGTATAAAACTTAAAAGCAAAAACAGAACCAAAAAAAAAGAAGAAAAGGGTACCTGAGAAGTAGAGAGAAAACATAAGGATCATGGCAATTCTACTATTAAGATTTGCCATTGATGATCACAGAGAGAGTTTTAGGTATATGTGCTGCTATGAAAGCAGAGCTGGAAAGTCGGAAGATAGAGAGTTTTAGGTATATATATATATATATTATGAATTAAAACTTTATAGAACCAAACAAAACAATTACAATCTCTCCAGTAAACACTGGAACAAGTTCTCCCAAAGGGAAAAACACAACCTACAGCAAAGCTGTAACAAAAAAAAAAAAAAAAAAAAAAAAAAAAAAAAAAAAAAAAAAAACCTCATCAAACCAACAACTCAAAGAACTACATTCTCAACAATCTATGCAAATTCCATCTATAAACAAGATCAAGATTCCTCACACTGCTCTTAGCTGAACCCTTAGCCAAAATTCTCGATCTAACTTCCCACTTAATCTGTTCTACAATTGCTGCTTTTGTTTTGAGAGTATGACCATGCAGCAAAGCATTTCTTTGATGCCAAAGGTGATAAACTGCCCCACCAAGACAAAGCTTACATAAACTGGATTTCAGACTCTTACCTCATAGCAGCAACACTCCACTGAGCAACTAGCTCCCAGTCCACCGGCAGATCAGTAACCAAACACTCAGCCATAAGAGCTCTCCATATTCTTCTACTAAAACCGCAGTTGAAGAAAAGATGACCTCTGTTTTCCTGTCTACCATGGCAAAACAAACACAAACTATCTCCAGCAAACCCCATATACACATCCTTTCTTTGGTAGTAATAGCATCTCTAAACACCAGCCAAAGAAGAAAAGCATGACGAGGTGTAGCCAAAGAGAACCACACACTTTTGAACCAATCAACCACAGGCTGCTTATCCCTTATTAATGCACAGCATAACTCTAGCGTATCTAAACTACTCAAGAGTCCTAGTGAATAAGTTATTATGTGGAGTTCTAGTTGTATTCAAAATCCTATCTAATTTCGTATTAGATTAGTGTTATCTATCTAAGGTATATCTAAACAACAGATAAGAATTATCTTGTAATCAAGGTTATCTTGTAACCTCTATATATACATCTATACACGCTCACCAGCTCGCCTCTGGCTCCTCCCACATTTTCACCTTCAGCGAACAATTCGTCTGGCTCGGTTCCCTCGACCTCGATCGGCAAGGCGCTCGCTGAGTCTCCAACAAGTCCTTCTAGCAATGATGCAGCCTTGAATAGAGTCGCCGCCATTGGATCCGTAGCCTCAGTGATCTTGGCCGCGGCTTTGTTGCTGTAGATCCCATCGGAGTTATGTTTCTCTGGTTGGCCTCCATTGTCCCAGATTTACTAGGGTTTGATTCTAGAACTAGTTCTATTTTTATTTTTAATGAAGGCAATTAAGAAACAGTCTTTTCACTTCCCTCTTGCAATTGATGTTTGTTTTGTGTTTGAGAATGCGGGGAAAATCAAATAAACTTGGCATGTTCCTTTTGATTTATGGTTCTTTGGCAAACAAACTGATCCTTACAGTTTTTGGGTTGTTCCTGCTTTCCCACTATCTTTTTCCCTTCCACCGGATCCATAGCCTAAGTGATCTTGTTCGTTTGTTTTTTTTAAAAAAAAATTATTTATTTGGGTTTGTTGGCGGTGATAGCGTTGGATGATGAATATTATTTGGGTCTGTGCTCTTGATTGGATTGAGTATGTTATTATTATTATGCAGACCCAGTTTGGATAACTGGTTTCACCCGGGGTACCCGGTTTTGGAGCAATAACCAGGAACCGACTCCGGGTTTACACCCCTATCCAATTCTCCTCCTAGCTCTTCTTCAATTCAAGTTGCGCCATATGTTTCTTCTGTCCAATCTTTGGACCCGGTACCTCCTAAACTACACCCTATGCGAACAAGATCTCAGAATAAATTCAACAGATTCGGCAACTCATAGATGGCATAGTTCGATATCCTCTTCCTCGAGCATTACTCTCATAATCTGTCCTTTTAGAACCTACTTGTTTCTCTAATGCTATCAAGGTCAGTGAATGGCGCAATGCCATGTAAGTTGAGTTTAATGCCTTACTCAAAAACCACGCGTGGTCTTTTGTTCCTCCAATGGTAGCCAAGAATGTTGTAGGCTGCAAATGGGTTTTTAAACAAAGAGAAAGGCTGATGGATTTGTCGAACATCACAAGGCAAGGTTGGTTGCTAAGGGATTTCACCAACATGTGAGTCTAGACTACGGTGAGACTTTTAGTCCTGTGGTAAAACCAACTACAATAAGAACTGTTTTGTCAATTGCATACTTTGTAGGCTGGTCAATCAATCAAATCGATATTCAGAATGCTTTTCTACATGGTATCTTGACTAAAGATGTTTATATGGCACAACCACCGGGCTTCATTCACCCAAATCATCCTCAGCACATTTGCAAATTGCATTAGGCAATTTATGGTCTCAAACAGCCCCTTCGGGCTTGGTTTTCTCGACTTAGTGGACAGCTACTCAAGCTAGGTTTTACCTGTTCCAAAGCTGATTCTTCCTTATTCATCTACCGCACAGCAGTAGTAACTATGTATTTACTCATCTATGTTGATGATATTATCATCATTTCTTCAGTTCCTACTGCCATTGATGAATTATTACAGCTTCTATGCATTGATTTTGCGGTTAAAGACTTCGGAAATCTACACTACTCCCTTGGAGTTGAAGTCCTACCCGTGAAGGCTGGTTTATTGCTCTCTCAACAGCGATATATTATAGACTTAATACACAAAACCAACATGGAGGATGTAAAACCAGTCACATCTCCCATGTCTTCATCCTCAGTTTTGTCCGCATTCACAGGTGATCCTATGGAAGACCCATCTCTATACCGCAGCACGGTTGGCTCCCTCCAATACTTGTCACTCACTTGTCCAGACTTGGCATTTGCTATCAATCATGTTTGTCAATTCATGCATCAATCAACCAAACTCCATTGGCAGGTTGTCAAGAGGATTTGTCAGTATCTAAAGCATACCATCACTCACGGGCTGCTACTGCAAAAGACTACTTCAACATCTCTTCAAGCATTCTCAGATGTAGATTGGTTAGGTTGCCCTGATGGCCGACGCTCAACAGGAGCTTATTGTGTTTTCCTTGGCTCCAATTTAATCTCTTGGAGTTCTAGAAAACAGCCAATAGTCTCCCGGTCCTCCACAGAGGCAGAATACAAATCCATCGCAAACACTGCAGCAGAATTACTTTGGATCCAATCTCTTTTGTGGTATCTTGGACTGAAGCTTCCTTCTCCACCAAAAATTTGGTGTGACAACATTAGTGCCACCTATTTGTTCGTTAACCCTGTTTTCCATGCACGTACTAAGCATGTGGAAATTGATTTTCACTTCGTTCGGGAACTAGTTGCTGCCAAGTCATTGGAAATCCTCTTCATTCCAAGTTCTGACCAGCTGGCGGATGTGCTTACCAAGCCTCTAGTCTCCAACAGATTTCATCTTCTTTGTTTCAAGCTCAACGTTCATTCACCCTTGCTGAACTTGAGGGAGGGTATTAACGCACAACATAACTCTAGCGTATCTAAACTACTCAGAAGTCCTAGTGAATCTCTTGATAGACCATCCAATTGATAAGGATGAGTAGATAAGTTATTATGCAGAGTTCTAGTTGTATTTAGAATCCTATCTAGGTTTGTATTAGATTAGTGTTATCTATCTAGGGTATATCTAAACTAGAGATAAGAATTATCTTGTAATCGAGGTTATCTTGTAACCTCTATATATACATCTATACACGCTCACTTCGATGAGCAAAAGTGAAACTGTTTTAACAGCAAAGTATTGTGAGTTCTTGTATCCCTTAACTGCTCCCAAGCTTCAGCACAAAAATAGACTCCACTTCTGGAATTCCAAATAGGTTGATCAACTTCTCCAATTTCAGGAAGCAGACTTTGAATCTGCACAATATTTTCTGATCTAGCATTCGGCCAGATGTGATTCAACATAGAAGCAACATAGAAGCTTGATTCCAAACTTCCAATCTTTTTATCCCCAGACCACCTTCCTTCTTTGGAACACAAATTTTCTCCAAAGCAACTTTAGCTTTGGCTCTAATATCTTGCCCACACCATAGGAACCTATTGAATTTTTGCTCCAGCAAACAAATGATTTTCTTGGGGAGAATAAAAACTCTCGTCCAAAAGACCAGTAGACTAAACAAAACATAAGAGAGAAGCTGAAGTCTGCCAGCAAAAGAAAGATGTTTAACAAGCCATGAATCAATCCTAGTAGAAATCTTGGTTAAAAGACTTTCACAATCAGCAGCTGAAAGTCTTTTAGTAATGAGAGGAATTCCCAGATATCTAACTGGAAGTGAGCCCTCTTTCATCTCCATCAACTCCAGAATATCCCCCTTTTTTGCTAGAGACTTTCCAGCACAAAAGATAGAACTTTTAGCTGGATTGGCCTGCAGACCCGAGAGGCCTTCAAACTCACCAAGAACACCTTTGATAGCTCTAATAGAATTCAGCTTAGCAGCAGAGAAGATCAAAAGATCATCAACAAAGCACTGATGATTAAGCTTAAGAGAATGGCATTTAGGATGAAATTGAAAATCAGGATTGATAATTGCAGTCTCCTCCAGCAAGAGAGAAAGGACTTCCATAGCCAAGACAAACAAATAAGGAGAAATGGGATCCCCTTGTCTAAGCCCTTTCCTTCCTGAAAATATCCAACTAAGGAACCATTAAGAGCAATAGAGAAGCTAGGGCTAGAGATGCATTCCTTAACCCAAGCTACAAATTTATATGGAGCTCCAAAGCAATGAAGGCAGTGAATGATAAAATTCCCACTAATGGAATCATATGCTTTCATAAGATCAACTTTTAAAGTGCACCGGGGCTTACCTTGCTTCTTGTGATAATCACACACCAATTCTTGTGCAAGAAGGATATTCTCTGCAATACTTCTTTTAGGAATGAATGCCCCTTGATTAGGACTAATAACATCATCTAGACCTGGGAGTAACTGATTGGCAAGGATCTTGGTGATACACTAGTAAATCAGGTTACAACAGGAAATGGGCCGATAGTCCCCCATAGAAGAAGGATTTTTCTTCTTAGGTACAAGGGTAATAATGGTAGCATTGACCTCCTTGAGCAGTCTACCAGTATTTAAAAATTCCATTATAGCATCAATAACCCCTTCTCTAATAACAGGCCAAGCTTTTTGATAGAATCCGGCTGAAAAACCATTCGGACCAGGGGCTTTATTCCTGTTCATAGAGAAGATAGTCTTACGAATCTCCTCTCTGGACACCCCTGCATTCATACCAGCAACACATTGGGGAGCGTTTTTTTTTTTTTTTTTTTATCAAATGGGAAACACAGCCAGCCTTACCCTGATTAAACTCATGAACCGACTCACCCAACAGTTTTTGATAAAAGCCAATGGCTACCTCCTTAATTCTCAGCATATCTTCCACTCTATTACCCTCTTCATCCTTTATCATCTTGACAAGGTTATAAGAATTCCTAACCTTGACAGATTTATGGAAAAAATAGTTATTTCCATCTCCCAAGTTAAGCCAATTATTCTTGGATTTTTGCTTTAGAAAATTCTCCTCAACAGAGGAAAGAGACACATAGGCATGCATGCATTCCCTTACCTTCCTTTGACAGTCCACATTGCCATGGGAAGCAAGGAAATAAGATTGAGCTTTCATTAGATCATCCCTAGCTTACAAAACTTTCTTTCCCAACCCTCCAAAGACTTCAATATTTTTAACTTTCAAGATCCTCTTAATAGCTTTCAACTTAGCATAGAGCTTATACATAGAGTATCCATCCACATCAAAGCTCCAGCCCTCAGCAATCCAATCCAGGAAAAGCTTATGATCCACCAAAAAGTTTAAGAAATTAAATGGTTTCGGACCAAAGCTAAGGAATTGCTCAACAGAAATCACAGCTGGAGAATGATCCGAAATACCCCCTTCTAGGAACTCCACTGAGGTATTTCCAAAAGTTTGCATCCACTCCAGGTTGGACATTACTCTATCCAACTCTTTAGACACAAAACACTCTCCAACTTGTTTATTGGTCCATGTATGAAAACAACCCGTGAAAGCAAGTTCTTCAACTTCCAACCTATTAATGCATTCCACAAATTCAGTTTCATAGCAAGTGAACACAATATTAACCCATTTCTCTTGCTGAAAACGAATCACATTAAAATCTCCAGTAAGCAGCCAAGGAATAGAACCAATAGATCCTTTTATATAATCCAATTCCTGCAAAAGTTTTCTTCTATCAGGACCTTGGTTAGCACCATAGACAACAGATAGCATCCACGGGCCCCTACAAGAGATAGGAATCACCTTACAAGTGATAACTTGCTCATGAATACCCACAGCATCAATGGAAGCTATACCTGGGTCCTAACAAACCCAAATTCTCCCCAACCAATGTGCACTATAGTTATGGAGAATCTCCCACCTAGGAATCATTGCATCTTTAACTTTGAGAACATTTTCCTGCTTAACTTTAGTCTCTACTAAGCAAAGAATGGAGATCTTCAATCTATTAACCATCTTCTTAACCTCCCTATGCTTAAAGGGCTTATTAAGGCCCCTTATGTTCCAAATGAGAACCTTCATAGCATAGTTGTAGGAGAGAAACCTCTCTCAGGGCTAGAACTCATCACATGTTCACCCACTTTAGCTTTCCCCTTATCCCTTGAAGACAAAGCCTTCTCAAACACATCCAGGAAAGTGGTAGGCGATCTGAGCTTGAACTCCTCCTCAACCCCATCTTCCAACTCTATCCTGCCTATAACATCAAAAGAGTTAGACAATCCGAATCCTCCAATGTTACCTTTCGATTTAGAAACCCCTGGAGGCTTCCGAATAGTCTTATCAAAAGATTCAACTTTCTGCACTACCTCAGGAATGGATTTCCTTGCAGAACCTTTAGCAGGACCTTTGGGAATCCATATCTTCTTCTCTCTTTTGGAGCAGGCATATGCAGCATGCCCGAAACCACTACATACAAAGCACTTAGGGGGTAACCAGGGGTACTCAACCCCAACACTAACTGAATCCCCATTCTTCCTGCAAATAACTATTTCCTTAGGACAATCAGAGTTTACATCAATTTCTACAAGAACTCGAGCAAATCCCAATCTCCTTTGTTCTTCAGTGACTTTATCTGCGTATAGAGGCTTTCCCACCCCACTAGCAACATGGCTAAGACATGTAGGAGTCCAAAATTCCATAGGCAAATGCATCAACTTCACCCAATCAGGAATTGAAGATAAAGTAAGTTTTAAAACTTGCATTCCTGGCCTCCATTTTCACAGAATCAAGGGTTTATTAGCCACATGCCATAGTTTTGCCTCTAAAACTTCATCACATGTAACCTCATCTGAAAATCTGAAGATATACATTCCATTCTCAAGAGAAAAAAACCTCGACTTCCCCATACTGCTTCCACATAATAGCTACCGATTTCTTAACAAGAAAGAAAGGGAGGGGCTTATCTAAGAATTGCCCAACTAGGATAGATTTCCACTTTGTAATCCCTTCTTCAATAGCCTCTTCAGGGGGGGACACAAAGACTTTACCGCCAGATTTCTTCAGGGCAAAGTTTTAGGTATATATGCTGCTATGAATTCCTTTCTTTTCTTGTTTGAAGTAGGTTTTCCTACTTTCTGGCAGTACCACTTGACTGCACCTGCGAATCTATTTGTAGACAACTATGTAAGAGTAATGCTACACATTACTCGCACCTGTGAGTAATGTGTGTAACATTACTTGTAAATTCATCATTACATGTTAAGACTAAAGTCACATTCAATATTGCAAGTTGACCATTAAATCAATAGAAGAATCTTTTGAATTCATGCCCCACTTAAGTCTGCATGCATATGTGATCCTGAAGTGCCAAACACATATGCATATGTTTGGCTCTTCAGGATCAAATATGCAGTGAAACAAATGCTGGTTATCCTATTTCATAGTTTAGGAGTCCTAAAATAAGGCTCCAGCATTTGAGAGTTTTTAATACTTGTGCTGAACATTTATCATATATCACCTCCTGTGCTAGATCAAGCAAATGCAAAATCATGTATTATTATCAATCTTCCCGCATCACCTGTCTTTCTAAGAAGAGTACTCTTTCACCCTCAAGATCATTACTTCCTACCCATAATGCACTAGTGTAATTTGCTAGTCTTCTAAAAGTCACTTGGTATATGTACTTTTGAATCCTCCTGCATATGCATCTCATTCCGTGACACTATGTTGATAAAGATAATTACCATCAACAGTTTACAAGTAAGTGTTTTGTCTTGTTGACTTCCATTACCCTCTTTCTTAAGAATTCATTACCATCTATTCTTTTTTCTTTCAAATCAACTTATTTTTGTCATTTTTGTGCCAGGGACTATGATGGGAAAGTGACAACTGAGGAGATTGCTTCTGCTGCAATGTACCTCAAGGACACCTTGGGAAGGAGGGTATTCAGGAACTTATTAGCAACCTTTCCAAGGATAAAGGTCAGTGGCAATAGGTTATTTCTTCCCTCTTCTGGTTCTCATCCTCTCCACCTAATAAATGTAAATCGTAAATGTCTATTAGCATGTCTAAAGTGTTCCAACTAAATAGGGATCGATGTCTACACAGACTTGTTAGAGATAACAGCTTTCTCATTTATATTTTCTTTTGATGCAATTAGAGACCGTGCGCCGCTCGTTGCGAACCGTCCAGACGAACTAAGTCAGGCGTCCACCACCTGGTGATAAGGTACCGTCCAGACGAGCCTGTTGAGCCGTCCGGACTTGCCACATTAATTTTATTTATTTAATCCATTTTTTCGCATTTATTCCATTTCTCATTCATTCTCACATATTTTCTCATTGTATAACTTATTTCTTTGGACCATAAAATATTCTTTGCGCATCCCATTGTATTTTCTAGTCGTCAAGTTAATTTTTAATTGTCTAACCCAATAAATTTTATTCCCAAAATAGCCAATAATATTCGGGACATCACATCGATTCTATTAATTGTTGCAGTATAGGCATAAACCCTAAATTTGATGGGTTGAGTTAAATTGGAGCTTTTAGGTGTTTAAACCCTAGATTATTAACTTGTGGATTAATTGAATTTAGAGTGTTAATTAATCCTAAGTTAACTATGGGTTTCAGAGAAAATGGGTAATCATGGGGTTAGGTCCTAATGTTAATGAGTTCTATAAAATTGAGTTTTTAATTAAAAACCTATGAGTGTTTTAAGTATTGGTCTAATTAATTAATGAGTAATAAAAGTAAACCCTAGAAACTACATAGGTTGCCATAGTGATGGGTTATTGAGACAAACCAAAAACCTAAGTGGTATTTAGAATTAAAAGTGTTTCAATTTAGTTTTAATGTGTTATTGCATTATGAAATGCAGTGGTACATTGCAAGTCATTGGCTAGGAAACCATAGTTGAGCCCAGTATCCGCACAGCCAAATGTGAGTATTTTATAGAAATGTCATTTGATATATCGTTTTGATTCGAACCGACAATATGTTGATGATATATGTTTTGGAGGATTTCAATATTTTCAAGTATGTTGAGATATGACAATAATGTTTAAGTGATTTAAGATATGAGTATGTAAACATGATTTGAGATATGTTTTGATGTTTTATTGCCTGTTGGGGTTGAGATTTAAATTACGCAAATTGTGATGGAGAAAATGAAATGAATATGAAAGCATGTTTTGAAGTGTGCTTTGATGTAGTTTTATGAGTTTGAAATGACAAATATGAATTGATATAGATTTCAATTGAGTTTATTGTATACTAAATTTAAGATATAAAATGAGAGATCTGTGATTGCAAAAATGACCCGTTGAAATATTAGTGTTTATATAAGAAAATTATGTTTTAACCGTATGAACATGAAATGTAAAGATATATTGATTTGAGCATGAAGCATGAGCTTGAGTGTGTAAAATGCATAAAAGACTATAATAATCGAACAAGTCTCCAACGTCACACAAACGGACAAGTCCATGAGGGCAAGCCCTCGATGCTGTAAAAATAACTAAAGACCACAGGGCCGACATCCCCTTTGGCACTACACTACACAGTGTGGTAAAAGACCATTGGGCCAGCATCCTCATTGGAACTATCTTGCTAAAGACCACAGGGTCGGTATCCTCTTTGGCACTACTTTGTAAAAGACCACTAGGCCAACATCTCCATTGGCACTATCTTGCAAAAGACCATAGGGCCGGCGTCCCCTTTGGCACCACATTGTAAAAGTCCTTTGGGCCGGCATACCTTTTGGCATAGTTTGTTGTAAAAGACCTTTGGGTCGGCATCCCCTTTGGCAGTGCATTGGATTGTGTTTGAATTACATGAGAATACATAGCATTGATTTATATAATGTTTAAGATGTTTTCATGATTATATGTAGTAGTTTTCATGCTAGACGGGTTAATATGCATATGAGTTTTAATGGACAAGAACATATGCATATTTCATTCGACTAGTCTGCATAAACGTTTTAAAAGCACTAAAGCTTGAATGTGCTTAGATACTAGTATTGCCCAAGGGTCAAAAATGCCTATAACTCTGTATAGTTATGTTTAATGCCTTAAGTTTTCCCACTTAGACGTGCTTGTATGCTAGTACTTCTCAAGTAGGAATGTCCGTATACATGTATGACTGAACTAACGAGAATAAAAGTAATATGTTATAGATGGGCTTGTATATATGCGATTCCCAAGCAATAGATTGGAATGCTTATATACGTTCATAGCTACATAGTATATGTTAAACCTACTGCAGCAGCTACCAATGAGGAAGCAGCTGTCACACACCTGGCTGCTCATGAAGCAGCACACACAGCAGCAATTGCACACGTAGCCCCCAAGGTGGCAGGATGCATGGCATCAGCCTTGACTACCAATAAGGCAACAGCAGCAAAATTGGTTGAGCACCAATCTGCTGCTACCAACTATGGAAACAATCCCTCGCTCTCTGTCAGCCTTGATGACAATATTCAGCCAGATCCTATTGAACGTGCAGCCACTAATTATGCAGCATATCATGCAAATGTGCGTGCTCCCAAAGGCACACATGAAAGGCAAGTGGCATGCAATCAAGTCATGCAATCTGCTCAGTATGGAAATATGCAGACACAAGGCAAGCCAATATGGAGACAGCTTGCACACGGCCCTGCAGTGCTCTCCAAGCATGCGACATCACAGCCAATTCATCCCCACCAACTCATAAGGAAAACTATTGATAGAGATCAATTCTGATTATGTATATCAATTCTGATTAATTGACAATCAGAATTGAACTTGCCTTTCTGAGTCCTATGTAGATTATTATATATTGATGTAACCTTGTATAGCAAATTAATCAAGCAAACAATTCTGCAATTCTTTATCTCTTTTATGGTATCAGAGCCTTCTTAGGCACACGCCCAAAACATCCTTTTTCTTTTCCTCTCTTGCAATGGCAGCCTCTACTTCCAATACCCTACCTGCTGCAATGACAAACTCCTCTCCTCCAAACCTTTCTTTTCATGAAAAGCTAGAAGGTCCCAACTATCTAAGTTGGACTACTCAGTTTCTCCCTATCCTTCGCATCCAAGAATCAATGAGCATTGTTGATGGAACCGAGCCATGCCATCCCCAATTCCTTGTTGATGACAGCAACAAGCAAACTCCTAACCCAGCATATGCCCTCTGGCAAAGAAAGGATCAAACTATCCTAAGCTGGATCAATATTACTCTCTCCAAGAAGGTCTTCTCTACTATCTATGGCCTAGAGACATCTCGACAGGTATGGATAGCACTAGCAAACCAATTTGCTAACCAATCCAAATCCAGGATTGCCAACCTCGAGAATCGGCTGCAGAGCCTACATCAAGGGTCCAAAAACTGCACCGATTATATGCACACTGCCAAAGAGTATGCTGACCAATTGGCAGCAGTTGGGAAGCCTATTCCTGATGAAGACCTCATCACCTATCTCACCAATGGCCTGAATTCCTCCTTCAACAGTTTCATCACCACCATTTCTATACTATCTCGGGACAAGCTGCTGACTTTTGAAGACTTCCAAGAAGAACTTCTCAATCACGAAATGCTAATCAACAATCAGCAAGTGAGAGTCGTAGACACCTCCACATTTGCTCTCTTCCACCAGAAGCCAGGCCACAGGTCCTCCTTACCAAGGTCTCGGGGAGGCTCATCCCAAAGATTCCCACCAAGACAATTTGGACCTAGAGCAAATGCAGCAACACCTACCACCAAGTACAATGCTGTGCCTCCACCTGCTAGATACAACAATTCTTTCAAACATCCTGCTCCTCGACCTGCACCAGATTCCAGGCCTATTCTCTCTACTGCTCCTCAGATTCCCTGCCAGATATGTGGCAAACTCAACCACCTCGCACTGGATTGCTTCCATAGGATGGACTACTCCTTCCCAGGAAGACGACCTCCTCCTCGGCTGCAAGCCATGGTAGCTCAATCCAACTTAGCCTATGAAGACCAAGAATGGTATGCAGACAGTGCTGCCAATGCTCACATCACCCATGACTTGGAGAATCTTCATATTCAGCAACCTTTCCAAAACACTGATGCTGTTGGAGTTGGAAATGGCACTGCCCTTGCTATAGCAAACTCTGGCTCTGCTACTCTTCACTCCCCTCACACTAAATTTCACCTTAACAATGTGTTGCACTGTCCCCAAGTTGCTGCTAATCTTGTTTCCATTCAGCGATTTTGTCTTGACAATGCTTGTTATTTCATCTTAAATGCCACTCATTATTACATCATTGATTTGCAGACTCAAACAATTCTGTTGGAAGGGAAGAGTGAGAATGGCATGTACCCTCTTTGGCTTGGGAAAAAGTCTCATGAAGGCAGCAAAGGCTTCACAGCTTTGTTAGGAATAAAAGCCAACTCCTTAGTGTAGCATTTGAGATTAGGACACCCCTCCTCTGAAATTGTAACCGGAGTGATTAAAGAAAATAAGTTGCCTCTTTCTTCTCTTGATATGAATAAAAGCTCTTCTGATTTGCATACAATTATCTGTGCTTCTTGTCAATTGGGAAAGGGAAAGAAACAGCCTTTTCTTGCATCTTTCGAGTCTCTGAATTTCCCCTTCAACTTATCCACACTGACCTATGGACCTCTCCCATTCCTTCTATAACTGGCTTCAAATATTATGTGGCTTTTATTGATGATTACTCAAGGTTTACCTGGATTTATCCTCTGCACCATAAGTCAGAAACATTTGACATCTTCACTAAATTCAAACTTCTAGTAGAAAACCAGTTCTCTACCAAAATCAAATAGTTACAATCCGATGGAGGAGGTGAATATACCTCCCTCCAATTCCAGCAATTCTTAACGCAGCATGGTATCAATTTCAGAAAATCATGTCCTTATACTTCTCCTCAAAATGGTCTAGTCGAGACGAAGCTAAGACACATACTAGAAACTGGACAGACCCTCTTGGCCCATGCACATCTTTCAAATCGGTATTGGGTCGATGCATTCTTCACTGCTGTGTACACCATTAATAGGCTCCCCATTACTGTCCTCAATCATATCTCTCCCTATGAGAAGCTATACCATACACCACCAAACTATCAAAAGTTCAAAGTTTTTTGCTGTCTCTGTTATCCTTTTATTGCCCCCCCATGGCCTTCACAAATTGGAATTTCGATCCAAACCCTGTATATTTCTAGGATATCAATATGCAGGTTATAAATGTCTGGACCCCGTGACAAACAAAGCTTACCTCTCTCCCCATGTTGTGTTTGATGAGACTTCCTTCCCTGCCAAGGATCCGGTTGCCTCACTTTTACCTTCTCAGCTCTCTTCTCAAGGTAAATCTGCTACTTCACTTATTTCTCCCTCATTGTTACCTACTGTCTTATTACCTGCTACTGCTTTGTCTAACACAATCTCTAACCCATCTCCTGATCCCTCACCGCCAGCCCCATCCACTACCTCAAGTCCCTTACCAACCACCATCACTCCTACCAACAGCTAATTCTTTCCTAATCCAATACTTCCAGCCTCTCCACTCAATTCCCCACCCTCTGCCTCTTCCCCTAATCCTCCCTTGTCTCCCTGTCTTCCCACTGCCTCTCCCCCTATCCTCTCTTCATTACCTGAGGCTACCTCTCAACCTCTTTTTTCCCATGATTCTGATTCTGTCACCCTGCCAACAGTCCATACTATTCCTGCCATTTCACAGCCATCCTCTTCTTTATCTACCTCTCAGAATGCTCCCCCTCTTTCATCTCATCCTATGACTACTCGATCCCATACCGGGGCTCTCAAGCCCACCCAATTCCCTGATTTTAAACTCTATCACACCAAATATCCCTTCTTGAGCTATCACTCTCTTCTTCCTGATACTGAACCTTCTTGCTACAGCAAGGCTGCCTCTGACCCTCGATGGCAAGCTGCCATGACTACTGAATATGATGCTCTCCTCTCAAATGGTACCTGGACACTCTGTCCACGGCCTGCAAATCAACATATCATCCATAACAAGTGGGTTTAGAAGATTAAAAGGAAAGCTGATAGATCGGTTGAAAGGTTTAAAGCCAGACTTGTTGCCAAAGGCTTTGAACAACAAGCTGGGATTGATTACACAGAGACTTTTAGTCATGTTATCAAACCAGCTACCATTAGACTCCTCCTTGCCCTGGCAGTCACATTTGATTGGCCCATTCGGCAACTAGATATATCTAATGCCTTTCTTCATGGCTCCTTGAATGAAAAAGTGTATATGGAACAGCCTCAGGGCTTTGTAGCTAAGGAGAATTCTGCTCTGGTATGTCGACTTCACAAGGCTCTATATGGCCTCAAACACCTAGAGCTTGGTACACTCGGCTGTCTCAATTCCTATTGGACCTTGGTTTTTCTGCCTCTCTTGTGGACACCTCATTGTTCACTCACATCTCTGATTCTATCAAGCTTTTTCTCCTTATATATGTTGATGATATCATTGTAACAGGTACTCACCCTCACCTCATTCGATCTCTCATCACCCGCATGCAGAGGGAGTTTCCTGTCAAGGACTTGGGACCCTTGAGTTATTTTCTGGGCATTCAAGTCACCAGGACTTCTGTTGGTCTTCACCTATGCCAGTCTAAATATGTTGCTGAAATCCTTGCTAAGACGCGTATGACTGATGCCAAGCCTACCAAATCTCCCTGTGCTTCCGACTCCAAACTCTCTAAGTTTGATGGTGAGCCGTTGCAGGATTTCTCTGAATACCGCAGCATCGTGGGAGCACTACAATATTGCACCTTAACTCGACCTGATATTGCTTACTCAGTGAATCAGCTTTGTCAACACCTGCATCATCCTACTTCTATCCACTGGTCTGCTGCCAAGCGTGTCTTGCGTTTCCTCAAAGATACAGCTGATCATGGCCTCCTATTTTCAAAAACCAACATGCACCTACATGCATTCTGTGACTCTGACTAGGCTGGATGCCCCGATGATAGGCGCTCCACATCCGGTTTTGCCGTGTTTCTTGGTAATTGTCTCATCTCTTGGAGTGCCAAGAAACAACCTGTGGTGTCTCGGTCTAGCACTGAGGCCGAGTACCGGTCCCTTGCCATTGCCACGGCTGAACTATACTGGATGCGTATGCTTTTCTGTGAACTCCATATCCCTCTCCGCACTGCTCCTGTTTTTTGGTGTGACAATGTGAGTGCCCTTGCTCTTGCTTCCAATCCGGTGTATCATGCCCGCACTAAGCACATTGAGGTGGATTATCATTTTGTACGTGAAAAGGTCCTCAACCGTGATGTTTCTTTGGCTTTCATCTCTACCAACGACCAAATTGCTGATATTTTCACTAAAGGTCTCTCCACTGCTCGATTTCATGTCCTTAAATCCAAGCTAAAGGTCGATTCTTCCCCCTTCACCTTGCGGGGGGATGTTAAACCTACTGCAGCACCTACCAATGAGGAAGCAGCTGTCACACACCTGGCTGCTCATGAAGCAGCACACACAGCAGCAATTGCACACGTAGCCCCCAAGGTGGCAGCATGCATGGCATCAGCCTTGACTACCAATAAGGCAACAGCAGCAGAATTGGTTGAGCACCAATCTGCTGCCACCAACTATGGAAACAACCTCGCTCTCTGTCAGCCTTGATGACAATATTCAGCCAGATCCTACTGAACGTGCAGCCACTAATTATACAGCATATCACGCAAATGTGCGTGCTCCCAAAGGCACACATGAAAGGCAAGTGGCATGCAATCAAGTCATGCAATCTGCTCAGTATGGAAATATGCAGACACAAGGCAAGCCAATATGGAGACAGCTTGCACACGGCCCTGCAATGCTCTCCAAGCATGCAACATCACAGCCAATTCATCCCCACCAACTCATAAGGAAAACTATTGACGGAGATCAATTCTAATTATGTATATCAATTCTAATTAATTGACAATCAGAATTGAACTTGCCTTTCTGAGTCCTATGTAGATTATTATATATTGATGTAACCTTGTATAGCAAATTAATCAAGCAAACAATTTTGCAATTCTTTTTCTCTTTTAGTATACTTACATGTGTTTCTAAAATATCGGTGTTTACCTTATCAGCTATGATATGTTTTTAAGGGAAAGATTTTCATAACTAAAAATGGTAGCTGTTACTGTAAACGAATGATAAAATAAAATGTCAGTTCTATGCGAAAACTTAGTGAGTTTTATACTACTGAGACCTCAGTTTATACCGCTGAGGTGGTGAACTAATACTTTCACTGTACGGATGTGGCTAACACCACAACTGTATAAATGATGTTCCTTTAGCTGTAGGTACCGCAGATTTAGAGGATGACCCCGTAGCACAGTACTTGGAATTTTTTTTTTTTTTTTTTGAATATACAGTACTTGGGATATTATGATTGAAGCTCACTGCGACAATTGTAATTGTTAGACCACAGGTTGTCCATCATTTTCTAGTCTTTTGTATATGGCTAGTGTCGCATGTGACATATGTATTTATGGAGCCATTATTTTGGTATGTAATTAATGTATGTTTAAGCCTTAAACTGATAGAGTTATGTATGGTCTTTTGTGTATACAGTTATGTTTATAGATATGCTTTCTGCTATTCAGTTATGTTTATGTTTCGCTGCATAGATGTGACTTTGTATATCAGGTACATATGATGGGATGTGTACCACATGTCGGCTGAACGACAAGTAGTCGTGCCACTGTGATGACTCATTTCTGTTTGTATAAAAGGAGAAAAAAAAAAAGAAAAAAAAAAAAAAAAAAAAAAAAGAAGAAGGTCGTCATAGAGGTATTGATGGTGATTCCCAAATATCGCAGAACATAATGTGATACAATGAGATAGAATGCAAAACAGAAACAAAGGGATTGTCTCCCAGATAACTAAAGAAGAACAAAGGCAGATTTTGATGGGGATCAAATGGTAGTTCATGTACCTTTATCTTTGGAGGCTCAAGCGAAGGCTCGTTTACTTATGTTTTCTCATATGAATCTCTTGTCTCCAACTATTGGGGATCCCATTTCCCTACCAACCCAAGATATGCTTATTGGGATCTATTTATTAAATATCTCAAACAAATCTCGAAATAACAGCGTTCCACAGAATATACGACTCATGCTCCTTTAAGTTCTTTAAATTCTGCGGAATGAATTATGTGAGGGAGTGGCAGCTTGTTTTGAAACCATATGGGTAGTTGAGAAACTTGCAACATGAAGAAATGCAATATATATATATATTAAAAAAAAAGAGGCAACTTTTCAATTTTATTATTATTATTGCTGATCTGGGTGCTACACGTCCATTGTAGCTTTTCTCAATCTTTGACTATGCGGCAAGGTTGAATGATGGTGGAAGTCCATATAGCCCAACAAAGTGGATGATGGTTGAAGAAGTTTCCAGTAACTGGAAATTGAAAGAGGAAGAGAAAGAAATAAAGAAAATGAAGACACCAGATTTACAGGGATACTCATGTTCACCAATAGAAAAGGGCCAATAGCGATACATTATGCTCTTATTCATTAATCTGTTTGTGTCACAAATGCAAGCTATCGGCCTTGAACCATTGTAACAATAACATTGTTAAGGGAGCCAGCATATGGGGCAATTTCCCTTTCCATAAATGCAGGTTGCTTTGGAAGAGGCAGATCAATAGTCTCACTTTTAAGCATGGAAATAACAACGGATATAGTTGGCCTATCTTTAGCAAAATCTTGTACACATAGCAGCCCAACATGTATGCATCTCAAAATTTCTATTTCAAAGCATGGTTCTCGTATTATCGGGCCTGTTAAGGCCACTATGTTGTCTACATTCCACATTTTCCATGCCTGCAATCATGAAAACAAGATTGAAATTCTTAGAAACAAGCAATGGAAGTTCTAAAAAAATGAGGCAATCAGATAGAGGAGACTTACAAATCCTAGAAGACTTATGGCTTGCTCGTCATCATAAAAGCTACTGTTTCTTCTTCCACTAACTATCTCTAGTAACAACACTCCAAAGCTAAAGACATCCGATTTTTCTGAAAATCGCCCTCTCATTGCATATTCAGGGGACATGTAACCACTGAATTTTAACAATAAGACACATCCAATTCTTGTTATATCAAATATTAGGGTTATTATCTTAGTGAATTTGGCCAAACAAATGTATATACTTACTATGTTCCAACAACCCTTTTAGTATTTGCTTGATCTTCATTGCTCCCAAAAATCCTAGCCATGCCAAAATCTGATATTTTTGGATTTAGCTGTTCATCCAACAAGATGTTACTTGCCTTCAGATCTCTATGAATAATTCTTAACCTGGAATCCCTATGAAGGTACAGTAGACCTCGACCGATTCCTTCAATAATGTTAAATCGTCTTTTCCAATCTAATAGTTTTGGTCTAACTGAATCTAATGAAAATTTTCAAACCAAATAAGAAAAAAGAAAATGCATTGGGATTAGACTTGTAAGGTGAACCAACATCATGTTTGTAACATCAGTAAATTTGGTGAAGTCACATCAGAATACCACAACCAAGAATATAATTCCATTTTTGCCTCTTGAAGTAGATAATTTTAGATTGTAATGTTGGAAAATACTAAAAAAGGGCATCAACATGAACTAACCAAAGAGAAATGCGTCCAAACTTTTGTTTGGCATGTATTCATAAACCAACATCTTTTCTTCCCCTTCAACACAGCAGCCAAGAAGTCTAACCAGATTTCGGTGTTGGAGTTTAGAGATCACCACCACTTCATTCATAAATTCTTCTTGCCCTTGTCCAGAAGCTCTTGAAAGTCTTTTTACTGCAATTTCTTCTCCATCTGACATTTTTCCCTATAAACAAACAACAACCAACTGACTATATATTCAAATTGTTAGGCAATAACCTTCTACAAGAACAACCATATTACCTTGTATACAGGACCAAATCCACCCTGCCCAAGCTTATTTGATAGATGGAAGTTGTTTGTTGCACTTGCTAGCTCCTGAAGACTGAATAATGGTAGCTCTTGGAGTAAAACTAGGTTTACGTTTTCTCCATGCTTGTCCTCACAATGATATTTCGTTGCTGAGTGTTTGTACAATAGTAGTTAATAATCTCTATGCAGTAATGTTGTAACATTTTTTAGTTCACTGTGCTAATTGAATTTACATATCATCAATTTTTTTTGTAAGTAGTAATGAAAGAACATAGAGGAGAAGAGAGAGGACCAGGAGCTACAAAGATCAGAGTAACAATTTTACCTTTTTGTTTTGAACTCCAATGCCACAGTAAGGAACTGCAGATGCCAGTGAATATTACTCCTATGATCACTGTGCCTATGACGATTACTTTCACATTTCCCTTTTTGTCTGTAAATCAGAGAAAACATCAAACTAATTCATCCAAAATAAAACAGAATTATCTTTACAAGGATTTCCTTAGCTTGGGAAGTTGGGTTGGATTGAAATACAATTTTACCAATTTTGCAACATTAATAAATTTCAAGAATAAGATAAATTTAGAGAGAAAACAAAAACAACCCACCAAGTTCTGAATAGGCCAAACGAACATAAAGATCAGCTCCGTCTGTCGAGAATTTCTGTACGTCAATTAAGCTTCCTGTCCATGTCATACAGCCAATGCCAGAATCATATGCGTAAGCTATACAAGAACAATTCTCCAAGCATTGGGCTCTACATTTTTCTTCCGAAGTAGATGGAGATGACGAATCTGCCAAGTATGGGACTTTCATCATCATCAGTTTCAAAAATCCATCTTTTTTTTCCCCTTCACTGCCATTATTGTTCACCCTCTCACACTGCAGGGGTGTCCTCCTCACACATCCACTAGTCCAATTTCCTCTGTTCCATTCTTCTGTATTCTTTGGCTCAAACCCCCGTAAACAGCTGCAAATTGGTGAATTCTTTGAATTACAGCTTCCAAATGCCCCACACCTGCCATAAACATCGCACTCAATCTCCAAACTTGACCACTTGACCTTCCAATCCTCCCCATTGTTGGAACGTTTTTGAAGTAGATTTCCTTGCGCGTTCAAGACAAAACAATCCTTTAGGCGAGGGTCTTTCGAAATGGAAAAAGTGTAATAGAATGTTCCTTCTTCTTTATCATCTACAATACTAAATCCACCAAGATATACATAACTCCTGGCCGGTATTCCAATAAAGACCCGGCTGTTCCATGGACCACTTCGCCAATATGGGCTACCGTCGTTCCAAATGAACATTTCAGGAAGATTACGACCATCAATACCGGCAGAGAAGTTTCCAATGGATGGATCAGAAGGACTTTTCCATGATGTCAGCTGAACATCAGTACTAATTTTCATCTTTTCCAACATTGTATCAGAAGGATGTTGGAAACTCTCCCATATCATTGTCCCTGTAGTGTTTCCTTGCAAGATAAGGTTTCCAGAATCTAAAAGCTGGGCACTCGAATTGACAACAGAACTTGATAAATTTGATGACCAAAGAACCTTCTTTTGCCCATCTAATACCACCAGATTGCCATCTTCGGATATGGTTAGAATTCCAGAGGAATTCTTGAGGGGCTTGTTTCTGTTAGCAACCCATATGACAGTGGGCACAGAAATTTGAGCATACCATATCCCAACATAGCGATCGGTTGAATTTGCAGGGCTAAAAAATCCCAATTTGAAATCACCGCCATTAGAGACTACGCTTTCAGGGTCGGTGATGAACTTAGCGGCTGTGATGGTGTCTGTGGCAGAGCAAAACTTTAAACAAAAGCAGAATAGCAAGACAAGAAGAGCTGACAAGTTGGTATTTCGAACAAGTCCCATAGGTTCAACGCTTCTGGTTTTTGAGAATTCAGATTTTGGATGGCCGGATGCAGATTTTGAAAGCATTGTTGATTCATTGCTTCTGGTCCTCTAACCTTTTTCTTCGACAGATATTTCTACCACTCAAAACTTTCCGTCTGGACTGCATGATGAATTGTTTTGGCAAAAAGTACACGTAACCACAAATACGCGTTTGATTTTTTATTTGCGGTTTGACGGTCAAATACACGCTTTTCAATAAAATGGTCTCATTATTTTTTTTTTACTCTTTTGTGGTAATCCTCCTAAAGTTAAAAAGGTGTATTCGATCCCCACAAACGCACTGTAGCAGTTATTTGCATAAGAGTGAAAAGAAAATTTCCTTGAAAATCGCCCTTCAATTGCATATTCAGGGACATGTAGCCGCTGAATTTTCATAATAAGACACATCCAAATTTTGTTATGTCAAATATTAGAGTTATTATCTTAGTGAATTTGGCCAAACAAAGGTATATACTTATTATGTTCTAACGACCCTTTTAGTATTGGCTTGATCTTCATTGTTCCCAAAAATCCTAGCCATGCCAAAATTTGATATTTTTGGATTTAACTCTTCATCCAACAAGATGTTACTTGCCTTCAGATCTCTATGAATAATTCTTAACCTAGAATCCCTATGAAGGTACAGTAGACCTCGACCGATTCTCTCGATAATGTTGAATCGTCTTCTCCAATCTAGTAGTTTTGGTTTGACTGAATCTAATGAAATTATATATTCAAACCAAATAAGAGAAAGAAAATGTATTCGGATTAAACTTGTAAGGTGAACGAACATCATGTGTGTAACATAAGTAAATTTGGTGAAGTCACATTAGAATAGTATGTATTTAGAGACTAAAATACCACAACCAAGAATATCATTTGATCCCTTTTGTCTATTGATGTATATAATTTTAGATTGTAATATTGGAAGATACTAACAAAGGGTATCAACATGAAGTCATGAACTAACCAAAAAGAAATGCGTCCAAGCTTTTGTTTGGCATGTATTCATAGACCAACATATTTTCTTCCCCTTCAACACAGCAGCCAAGGAGTCTAACCAGATTCCGGTGTTGGAGTTTAGAGATCACGACCACCTCATTCATAAATTCTTCTTGCCCTTGTACAAAGGCGCTTGAAAGTCTTTTTACTGCAATTTCTTGTCCATTTGACATTTTTCCCTATAAACAAACAACAATCAACTGACTATATATTCAAATTGTTAGGCAATAACCCTCTACAAGAACAACCATTACCCTGTATACGGGACCAAATCCACCCTGCCCAATTTGATTGATGGAAGTTGTTTGTTGCACTTGCCAGCTCCTGAAGATTGAATAATGGTAGCTCTTGGAGTTTAACTTGGTTCACGTTGTCTCCAAGATTGTCTTCACCGGAAAACTCTTGATGCGGGAACAAAAACATCTTCGTTTTCCTTTTCCTCGCTAGGTGTTTATACAATAGTAGTTAATAATCTCTCTGTAGAAATGTGGTAACTGTTCTTTGTCTACTGAGTTAATCGGGATGTGAAAATTACCTTTCTGTTTAGCCATCCAACGCCACGATATGAAAGTACAGATACCAGTGAATATTACTCTTGTGATCACTGTGACTGTGACGATTACTTTCACCTTTCCTTCTTTATCTGTAAATCAGAGAAAACATCCAACTAATTCATCCAAAATAGGCTAGAGAATTTGTACCCTTCTTTTAGTAAAACAGAATTATCTTTTACAGGGACTTCCTTAACTTGGGAAGTTGAAGAGAGTGATGGTGGTTGGGTTGAAATAAGATTTGATCTATTTTGCACATAAAGTAGCCAAACAACTGCACCTTCATTGGCTGATTTAAAGCATAAGATGGATTTTGAAAGAAAACAAAAACCACCTACCAAGTTCTGAATCAGCCAAACGGACATAAACATCAGCTCCGCCACTCGAGAATTTCTATAAGTCAATTAAGCTTCTTGTCCATGTCATACATTCAATGCCTGAATCATATGCGTAAGCTATACAAGAACAATTCTCCAAGCATTGGGTTCTACATTTTTCTTCCGAAATAGATGACCTATCTGCCAAGTATGGGACTTTCATCATCGTCAGTTTCAAAAAGCCATCTTTTTTTTCCCCTTCACTGCCATTGTTCACCCTCTCACACTGCAAGGGTGTCCTCCTCACACAAGGGCGGATGCAGGTGTAAGAGTGGGGGGACGAACGTCCCCCCAAAAATTTTGAAATTTCTCTTAAAATTTGTAGATTTTTAATTTTGTCCCCCAAAATATTTTTTTTTGTCCCCCCTAAAAAAATTATCTTTACATTGTAACCCCATATTTTGTCCCCCCACATCCCGCCCACTTCCTGCTTTACATGTATGTTACATTTTCAGTTTTTTTTGTTTGCCTTTTTTACCCTTTTTACCTCTGAAAAACAATTCCACCCATCTCCTTTTTCAGCTTTCCTCCTTTCCTCCACGCACGATCAGGATCCATGGTAATTTCCAAGAAATTGTTGGATCCCAATTTTAACAATCTGTGGTGTTCGTTACATCGAACTGCCTAGAAAATGACACATGTTAAACATTTTGCTTTTTAAAATTTTGAACCTTGTACCCTTGGACAAAAACCATTCGCTTGCTCAATTTATCTTCCATCTCTCTCTCTCTCATTCTCCTGCTCCCTCTCTTCATTTTTTCCATTGCAAACAACTCATGCCACAATCAATCCACAGAGGTGAGCTTTTCTCTCTTTGTTTTTTTTTTTTTTTTTTTCCTCTTTCGTTTCCTTTTGATCCGATTTTTTCTTGTTTTTTCTTTTTTGGTTTATGGGTTTTTAACTTTTTCTTAGATTCTTTCTCATCTTTGAAAATTTTAAGGCCTTCCTTTAGATATGATTTTTTCAACAAACCTTCTTTTTTGTAACAACTGATTTTCTTGAGAGATGGAGGGCTAATTTGAGGCACCGTAAAATTGTCGTCACTTCATTTCCGGCTGCTCATTTTCTTATTAGTTGCTAATTCATTAAATCCAATCAGAAAATCAGTCTGGGAAAAAGACAAAGAGTAAATGGGGGGTTGAGGTGAAACTTGAGTATCGAGGGTGCCAAATTTACGCTCAAAGCTACCCTATTTCTTGAACCCTATAAATTGTTAGTTTATTTTACTAGTAATTTATACTATTGTGTTTGTGATATCATAAAAATTTGAAATTATAATTTTGAATCGAATGATGAATGGGTACTTTGATGTAAAAAATTATACAAATTCGTCCCCCTTACCAAAAATCCTGGTTCCGCCATTGCCCACACATCCACTAGTCCAACTAGTCCAATTTCCTCTGTTCCATTCTTCTGTATTCTTTGGCTCAAACCCCCATAAACAGCTGCAAATTGGTGAATTCTGTGGATTACAGCTTCCAAATGCCCCACACTTGACATAAACATCGCACTCAGTCTTCCAAGCTGACCACTGGACCTCCCAATCCTCCCCATTGTCGAAATATCTTAGCAGTAGATTTCCTTGTGCATTCAAGACAAATTCTTTCGGGAAAAGTATGCTCGTATTATGGAGAGGGGTTCAATGCTATGTGGCGATGAAAGCATTCTCTATTAGGGGACGAAGAGCAATATTAACATGTTTCAATTGCCGAATAAAGTTACAATGATTCATTTCATCAAAATGTCTAAAATCTTTCATATATATGATTTTTATTTTTATTTTCATTATTCACATTGATGTGTCATTATAACCTCTCTACAGGGACAAAGCCAGACATTTTAATGGGAGGGGGTCAAATAATTTTATTTTTTTTTAAGTAGAAGTTAAAGTGTATATATATATATATATATATATAAAGACAAATTTTAAATAAATTAAACATAACCCGGTTTTGATACGTTTATTATTCCCTTCAAATTAAAAATCAACAAGTACTCTATGTGACTACTACTTTTGCCATTTTCTTTGCAACAGAAGGAAAGATACTAGTTGAAGATATCGTCAAATTAGGTAGCGAAATAGAAGATGCTGATACAACTTATGTATAAAACTTAAAAGCAAAAACAAAACCAAAGAACAAGAAGAAAAGGGTACCTGAGAAGTAGAGAGAAAACATAAGACACATATCGATCATGGCAATTTTACTAGTAACATTTGCCATTGATGATCGCATAGAGAGAGGGAGAGAGAGAGAGAGAGAGAGAGAGAGAGAGATTCTTCTCTGCCTACGAATCTATTGAAGACAATTATGGAAGGGCAATGCTAATAGATACTATCTTACTTTGAAATTTGATGAGTTTGATTTGATTAACTACGCTTTTTATTCATAAAGGAGCAACAAAATGCATGCACAGGCACGTGCACAGCGTAAGCACGTAATCCTGGTGGGGATGGGCCCCCGCGCAATAGGATCCTCTCGGCACTCAGAGCGGATCAAAATATCTTAGTTAGTTTAGGTGGAAATTATCAAAATACCCCTATACATATCTAACTGGCTCCTACCCAGTTGAACTCAATTGGACCAGGGCCTGCATCGGTTTACATGTTTTCCTAGCAGCAGAGGGGCAGCATTGGACAAGGCCAAATTGGAAAAATAAATAAATTTGAGGGGTAAAACTTGAAGAAAAAAAAAAAAAAAAAAGTGGGATAAAATTTAATTTTTTTTTTTACAATTTTTTTTTTTTCTTGAGAAAAATCTGGGGTTAGGAGGCCAGAACCCCTTGCCCTAAATAGCTGCTGTTGTTGTTGTGGTGGTGTAGGAGATGTTTTCTTATGAAGTTCTCATGAGTAATGAGAGCGTACCAGGATTTGCAGACGTATTTGAATTGCAATAGAGAGGCAACCAGAAGCCATACCAGAATCTGTGTCACCAAGTCTTCCAGCAATTCCTTGGCCATCAAAATCGGGTTTCTGTAATACCCTTGGTATTTCTTAGGCAACTTTTCCAAAGAACGGACAGAAATGTAATGAAGAAAGAAACTATGTATTATTGCAAGAAAGGTAGGTTGATTCAAGCCCAACCTAAGCTCCAAAAGAAAGAAACAAAAGAAAACAAAATGATCCAAGACTTCAATGACTGAATCCAGAATCTAACTCGGCTTATAAGCCTCGACACTTTACAACTGAAAACTAACTGTTAACTACACTCTACCAGAATTACAATACACGTGTACGCCTTCCACATGCCCTCGCGTACTAACTCATAACAGTCCACGTGCACACAACCGCTCGGCTAACTTCTTCTAGTTCCACTCAACTGTCTATTTCTCAGTGAGCACTACAATCCCCTCCCCTTTAAAGAACCTTGTCCACAAGGTGGGGAAATCTGGAACATAAGTCCCAATAAGGTTCCCAAGTTGCATCTTCCACAATGGTGCCTTTCCAGTGAATTAGAACCTCTGATAGTGACTGATTATTAACCTTTCTGAATCTACGCTGTAAAACAGCTGCTGGTTCCGGCTGAATCTCCCCTTGAGCATCCACTGGTGGCAAAGAAGGTAAAGGAACTGAGTGGTTACCCAGCTGTTTCTTAAGACAAGAAACATGAAAAATAGAATGTATGTTGGAATCAGCAGGCAAGTCCAACTTATAAGCAACCTCACCTACTTTACTCACAACTCGAAAGGGTCCATAAAATCAAGGACTCAATTTCAAACTCTTCCGTAGTGCTAAAGTTTTCTGCTTATAGGGCTGCAGTCTGAGATACACCCAATCTCCTGGGACAAAAGATCTTTCACTATGCCTCTTATCATACTGAGCCTTCTGTCTTTCCTGTGCAGCAAAGAGGTTATGACGAATGATAGCCAATATCTGCTCTCTGCTGTGAAGGTGGTCCTCCACTGCTTGATTAAGAGTTGTACCCGGAATATATTCAATCAACTTTGGTGGAAGTACGCCATATAAAACCTGAAAAGGTGTAAGCTTCGTAGATGCATGGAAATTGGTATTATACCAATACTCTGCCATAGCCAACCAAGAAGACCAAGTCTTAGGCTTTTCACCTGCATAGCACCGAAGATAATGCTCCACACACTTATTCACAATTTCTGTTTGACCATCCGTTTGAGGATGATATGCAGTACTCATAGTCAACTGAGTTCCTTCCAACCGAAATAACTCTTGCCAAAAAGAGCTTGTAAAAATGGGATCCTGGTCACTCACTATAGAACAAGGAAGACCATGCAACTTGAAGACATTGGTCATGAAAATATGAGCTACTTTAATAGCTGTAAACGGGTGAGAGAGAGCCATGAAGTGAGCATACTTACTGAGCTGGTCCACAACTACCATAATCACACTAAATCCATTGGACAGAGGTAGGCCCTCAATAAAGTCCATAGATACATCAGCCCAAACTCTTGTAAGTACGGGCAGAGGTTGCAGTAGGCCCACCAGTAAAACAGTCTCAGTTTTATTTCTTTGGCAAGTATCACAGAATTTCAAGTAGTGCTTGAGATCAGAACGCATACCAAGCCAATAGAAGTCCAGCTTGGCCCTATGGAGAGACTTTTGGTACCCTGAATGCCCTTGCAGCCGGACGATCATGTACCAAGTGCAAAATTCAGTTCCTCAAAGATTCTACAAGACCAACATATATCCTGCCCTTATACAAAAGCAGGCCATTCTGGAATGTAAAGGAGGTATGACTAGCATTGTCAGCCTTCAAGTCCTGAATAATCTGAGTGATAGCAGGATCATGTGCATAACTAGCTTTAATATCCTCCACCCAAACAGGATTGGGAAGGGTTAATAACATGAGTTGGCCATCCTGCTGAGATACTTCTTCATCTTCTATCTTTCTTGACAAAGCATCAGCCACAATATTTTCTCTTCCTGCCTTATACTCGATAGTGAAATCATACCCCAACAACTTTGTGATCCATTTTTGCTGAGTAGGTGTACCAACTTTCTGTTCTAGCAGAAATTTCAAACTCTGATGATTAGTTTTTATTCTGAAAGATTGCCCTGGCAAATAGGGCCTCCACTTCTTTACTGCCGAAACTAGAGCCAACAACTCCTTTTCATAAGTGGAAAGATGAAGAGCTTTGCCTTTAAGAGCCTTGCTGAAAAAGGCTATAGGTTTAGAAGCTTGCATAAGCACAGCCCCAATGCCCACCCCGGAAGCATCACACTCAATAATGAAGGGCTTAATGAAATCCGGTAATACCAACACAGGAGGTGAGGAAACTGCCTGTTTAAGATTGTTAAATGCATCTGTGGCCTCTGGCGACCAAAGGAAGGAATCCTTCTTTAATAAGGATGTAAGAAGGGCTGCTATTTGACCATAGCCCTTGATAAACTTTCTGTAATAGCCCGTGAGTCCAAGGAAACCCCTTAAAGATTTCAAAGAATTAGGAATTGGCCAGTTTATCATACTCTCTATCTTAGCCAGATCAGCCTTAACCCCTTCAGCCAAGATCACATGGCCGAGATATTCCACCTCTTTACAAGCAAATTTACACTTGACTGCTTTAGCAAACAGTTTCTGGTGTAATAGAATCTCCAAAACCACCCTCAAATGCACCAAATGTTCCTGATCATCCTTGCTGTAGACTAGGATGTCGTCAAAAAAAACCAATACAAACTTTCGTAAATGAGCCTTGAAAACATGATTCATAAGCCCCTGAAAAGTGGAAGGTGCATTGGTTAGCCCAAAGGGCATTACCAAGAACTCGTAATGACCCTCATGGGTTCTAAAAGCTGTCTTATGCACATCATCAGGCTTCACTCTAATCTGATGGTAACCGGACCGAAGATCCAGCTTAGAAAAAATTTTGGCTCCATATAATTCATCAAGTAGTTCATCAACTACTGGAATAGGAAACTTATCATTGACCGTAGCTTGATTCACAGCCCTGTAATCCATGCACATTTGCCAACTCCCATCGGCCTTGCGAACCAATAGCACTGGAGAAGAGAATGGTGATTGGCTAGGCCGAATTGCACCTGAATCTAAGAGTTCTTTCACTATTTTCTCAATCTCCCCTTTTTGATAATGGGGATAGCGGTATGGCCTAACGCATATAGGTTGAGTTCCTTCCTTCAGGACAATTTGGTGGTCATGAGAACGCACCGGAGGTAAGCCTTTAGGCTCCTCAAAAACTGCTGCAAATTCCTGCAATAATTCTGCCACCAAAGGGTTCTGCTGTGGCTGAATTAAGTTATGTGAATCTGCATGAGCTACGGATGCAACCATTTGTAAAACTAAACCCTTCTGTTTAGCTTTAGGAATTCTAGAAAAGATATGACCATCCTCCCACACTGAATCAGTAGGAGGAAGTCTTTTCCACAACACTCTCTTAGTGAATAAAGAGAATTCCATGGTTAGCTTGGAAAAATCCCAAAGAATGGGACCAAGTGATCTCAACCATTGAATTCCCAGCACCATGTCACAGCCTCCCAAAGGCAAAAGATAGAATTCAGCTGAAAAATTTGTGCCCTGGACCTTCACTGGTAATGCTAGAGAATACCCTTCAATATGAACTATCTGTCCATTAGCCACCTTAACAGCCAATCTACTATCTTTATGAATAACTACCTGAAGTTTTGCAACCACCACTGGATCTACAAAATTGTGAGAACTTCCAGAATCCACCAGAATAGTGATGCCAAATGATTTGACTTATCCTATCAATCTCATTGTTTCATGATTTGGGGAACCCGTGATTGCATGTAATGATATCTCTGGTTGTGTCTCTTCTACTACTTCATTTTGTAACTTGTAATCTCCCCCAGAATTATCTGTACCTTCACTTTCAGGAATCATCCAATGCTCATCACTAATCAACTCACAACCCTCCATGAGAAACACCTTCCCCCTTTGACACCTATGAGGAGCATTGTATTTTTCATCACAATAATAACAAAGACCCTTCTGGCGTCTTTCTTCCATCTGAGCTGGGGTGATACGCTGGACTTGCAATGCTGGTTTTTCCTTTCCCACAGGAAAACCCACTTCAGTAGAATCACTCTTTCAAGTAGTAATAAGCCCCGGTTTAAGGATATTACTCTGGAAACTATTATTGTTCTGTTGAAAGAAGAGGTGGTATAAACCCCACTACTCCTATAATTCTTTCTGCTAGTCAAGACAAACTCTTCCTGAATCTTAGCCAACCCAAAGGCTTCATTCAAAGTTCCAGGTTTCAACAACCTTAAAGGAAATCTTATCTCATCCCTTAACCCACTTAAAAAACAACTCAATTTATACCCTTCAGAAAGCCCTTTCAATCTATTCGAAAGCCTCTCAAACTGAGTTTTATAGATGGCAATAGAAGAGGTCTGTCTCAAACGAGTGAGAGCCTCCATTGGGTCATCATAACAATTAGGACCAAAACGAACTTGGATAGCTGATTCGAAGGCTTCCCAAGACATGAACAATCCTAAGTCAGACGCATCTTGAAACCACACTAAGGCATCCCCTTCCATATAAAATGAAGCCATGCGAACCTTATATTCAATAGGTGTATTGCTAAAATCAAAAAATTGTTTGACTTTAAACAACCAACCTGAAACATTTTCGCCATCAAAATGAGGAAAATCCAGTTTAAGGCTTCTGACCTGAACATCCGGACCATTACCAAAACGAGTTTTTGGAAAACCGAAAGATGATTCTCCCGTCTCCCGGGTATGCCGACCCTCCAGAGGACCCTGTTGCACAAATGCCGGCGTTTCCATTCCAGGAACCGAGTTCCGTGCCAACATCACCTCCAAGAGTTGATCCATCTTCGACGATAAATCCTTGATGTCCACTCTGTGTTGATTAATCTGATAATGCATCTGCGTTTGTTGACTTTGCATTTGAGCTTGCTGGCTTTGAGAAATCTCCCACATCCCTTTTGCGCTCTCCATTTGCTGCTGCAACTCCCGTACTCTTGTACCTTCCGCCATGGATTGTACCGCTCTGATACCACTTGTAATACCCTTGGTATTTCTTAGGCAACTTTTCCAAAGATCGAACAGAAATGTAATGAAGAAAGAAAGAATGAAGAAAGAAACTGTGTATTTTTGCAAGAAAGGTAGGTTGATTCGAGCCCAACCTAAGCTCCAAAAGAAAGAAACAAAAGAAAACAAAATGATCCAAGACTTCAATGATTGAATCCAGAATCTAACTCGGCTTATAAGCCTCGACACTTTACAACTGAAAACTAACTGTTAACTACACTCTACCAGAATTACAATACACGTGTAAGCCTTCCACATGCCCTCATGACTAACTCATAACAGTCCACGTGCATACAACAGCTCGGCTAACTTCTTCTAGTTCCACTCAACTGTCTATTTCTCAGTGAGCACTACAATTTTTGTGCTGCTTGGTTTAGGGAGTAAGAATGGGAGGGGGAGGGGGAGGGGGAGGGATATACCTGCTAAAATGGCTTTTTGGGAAAGTAATGAAGTTATGCTTTATGGGGAACTGGAATAGGTTTTTGAATGAATGCTGAATGAGAACTAGGCAGATCCCCTTCAATGACATTCCAGCTTAAGTCCAAGATGGTCAAACCATTTAACCCACCAATTTCTTCTGGGATTTCGCCACTTAAATTGTTGTAACTCAAATCAAGTTGCTCTAAGCTGACCAACCCACCAATGTCCTTTGGGATTTCTCCCTGCAGGTTGTTTTGTGCCAGATTAAGGACCCTTAGGCTGACAATTTCTGATATGCTTGGTGGAATTCCTCCGGAGAGGGGTGGATTGGATACAAGAGCTAAATGCTCCAAGGAAGTGGTTGCACTAAAAAGCTTCGGAGAAAGAGTGACAGGAGATGTTAGAAAACAGTTGAATATAGACAAGGTCTTCAGAAAAGGTAGCTTGAACAGGGAATCTGATAGATTAGAGGAGGATTTGCAGGGTGGGGTGACAACATCAAGGGCGGATTAAGCTTAAGTGCTGTAAATTTTTTTACAGCACCTATGCTGTAGTAAATCTAAGGGTTTGGACATCAGGGCCAATATGGATCTTTGTTACATGAAAGATTGGAGGATCTTGATCACCAATCTCACATTGAATACCAGGCCATGGAGTGTCTGTACAGTACAGGCAGGGGCGGACTCACATGCAAAAGTTTTAAAATTTTCTTTAAAATTCGTAAATTTATAAAATTGTTCCCCCAAAATATTTTTTTTGTCCCCCCTAATTTTTTTTTTTTATGTTTTGACCCCTCTTTTATTTTGAAGAGCCAAAAATATCCTTGATTTGTACCGTTAGCTTCTAATCAAAATCCAAACTTAGTTTCCTTTTTTTTGTACCGTCTAAACTCACAAGTCACAAATCACAAGCATGTGAAGCCTGTACGTCTGCAACCCCCTACACGGCTGCCCATCTCCCGACTCTCCCTACCCATCTGCAGCTCTGTTGCCTGCACCAAGACTCCAAGACTGAGAGTTCTAAGAGACTAAGAGTGACATTCCAGAGAGAAATCAAGAAAACTAGAAGAACAAATCGCCACGTGACATGTTGCTATAAAAAAGTTGGAACTTTCCAACGATGACGAGTCGTCCCCAAGAAGTGTATTGGAAATCACTGTTCTGGGTACACCAGAGTCGGACCACAGTGGGAGCAGCAACTTCAGCTCGTCGTGTGTCTCTCCCCCCAAAAACCGACGGTGACTCCTCAGCTCCGAGAGAGCCACGGTGGGTCGCTGTGGAAGTCAATGATCGAGGCCTTGAAGAAGAAATCGAGGAGGAGGTTCTCGACCATCCCGTCGCTGGGTGCGAGCCATGAGGTTTCGAAGAAGAATCTGTGGTAGTGAGGTGGAAGTTGGCTCGGATTTGGAGCGCCAAGGAAGGGATTGATTACGGTGGGGTTTCGATGCCCAAGCCGCCGTGACTCGTGGAGGAACTTTGACTATGCTGAGCTTGCGGCTGCCACGGATAATTTCAGTCCTGGTAAGAACAAACATCTTCCTTTGTTTTTTGTTTCTTTTCTTATTTTTGTGCATTTAAACGTATTCTAAGTTGAAAGGATTATTCTAAAAAATCTAAATACGATTATTACAATACTTGTCATGTAAGCCTAAGTAATGAATTACAATTTAATATATAATTAAATTTAAGGCTTTTATATTTTTTATTTTACATAAACACATACAAATACACGTAGAGAAAAACTACATGTATTTATGTACGTATGTAGTTAGAATAATGATTCACTGCCACCTAAAGATACAACTTTTCACCACCTTGCCTATGTGGCAAGGTGGTCCCCCACTACTTTTTGAATTTTTTTATTTTTTAAAAATAAATTAAGGTGATGGATCACCTTGCCACATAGGCAAGATGGTGAAAAGTTGTATATTTAGGTGGTAGTGAATCATTACTCATGTAGTTATGTATTTATATAAGTTCGTCCGTTTGTCTGGTCGGCCCCTTACTAAAATTCCTAGTTCCGTCCCTATGTACAGTGCTGTGGGTGCAGTTCAGCCCAGCCAGGGTCCTCTAGAAGAGCACTCATGAGTCATGTCTTCAAATAGCCCCAAAATCTCTTCCTCTTCCATCACCATTTCACCTCCCCTGTTTTGTTGTGCAATCACCTCCCCTGCCAAAACAAGGAATCCTACAAACAAAAGAGACACAGCAGAAGCCATGAGAGAAAACCAGGAAACTGACCCACAATAATTTTATGAAGGTTGTATCTTTAGAACCAAAAAGTGACCATAATTTGTTGTGTTCTCACAACCTTTCATGAATGGTATTGATGGCAAAGGAGACGAAACTAAAGGAATATCTATGCAGCTCACCTTTATGTCAGTATGAAGGCTGCATGAACCTGAAGTTGTCGCCTTTGCATCCCAGAATTGCAGGCATGAGTACGACAGTGCTAGTTTGCATGAAAAAAGGTGGTGAGATGCGCGAAGGGAAAACAGTTACTATAAATGGTAAAGCTTCTCAGAATGGTCAAAATTGGTTTAAGTGTAACATGACTGGACATAGCTGTATCTCAGTAACAAAGATACTTTACAGACTTTCAGACTACACTCCTGACTCCACTGCTGATCTCTCCATCTCTCTCTCGGATTGGCTGCAGGCCACCCCCACAGGAATCCAAAACACTAATTTTCCTATTCGCCAAATATTCCTCTGTTTTTTTGGTTTTGTTTTTCTTTTTTCTTTTTTTTTTTGTTTTGTTTTTTGCTGCCAAATGTTCCTCGATGTACATTTGGGTTATGCTTATTAGAGCTAAATCGGATAATAGCCTGGTTTTAGCCTCAAGTTCAGATACTATCTGAGCTTGAATCTTTGCATATAATAAGTAGCACAATTTTTTTTTGTTCGGTAAGCATCAATTCAATAAATGAGAAAAGGGTTACAAGCAACAAAAACAAAAGGTTGAACAGGGATGTACTCCCTAACAAGAAACCCATATCCAAAGAAACGACCCCATTACTATAAACAACAAACAGGAAATGGATGTGTTTATGACCCCTTATGGGCTAATAAATGTCCATGTCCATTAAACATTGGGCATAAGCCAAGGAATAGGCCGCAAAAAGCGGCACAAGCACCAAAACAGAGGAGGATAGGGGCATAACCCTCACAAGACTCTTCAACCCTACCCAAACCCCCAGTGACGGGGATGCGGGCAAGTGCATGACCATCAAAAAGACCATTCAACGGTTTCAACCCTACCTGAACGTGCAGAGGCATAACCATATGAGACCCTTTAACCCTACCCGAACCCCCAAAATGGGGACACAGGCAGGGCATGACCCTTCAACCTTACCCAAACCTTGGGGGTTGAGGAGGTGAAAGGATTGCTGAAATCATAAACAAGAATTGTTATTGTCAAGGAGTAAAACACTCTAAGAAAATAAGTCTCCTCCACAGGATAATACAACAAGAACCAATGAGACAACAACCCACAAAGAAAAAAAGAAGAAATACAGAAAATACAATAGGAATACACAACAAAAACCAACATCAGCAAGCCATGGTGGGTAGCGGGGACAGGCATTGACGGTGGGCAACGGACAAGACAGGGCGTGCAAAGCACTCATCGGCGCGTGGTGACCTGAAAAAGGCGTTGGGTATGGTGACAAGGAACGGAATGGCTGGTGGGGGCAATGGCTTGGCACGATGGAGAGCAACGGTGACATTGGATAGCAGAGTTTGACCGGAGCGTGCAAGCCACTCGCCAGCGGGTGGGGGCCTGATGAAGACACGGATCAAGGAGGTGAGGAACGGAGGGGCAAATGAAGATGAGCGACGCTCGTATGGTGGCCGAACATACGAGGATTAACATATCTGAATTAAGGATGAGAATCAAATCCAATACGTAGGGGTGTAAATCCGGCCAGTTATAATCGGCCGGTAATCAGTAATCGAGAAACCGATTTGATATCTAATTGGAAATAACTAGTAACCGGCTCTACCAAAATATAAATATATATATATATATATATATATATAAATAAATAATTGTTAAAGTCAATTTAGAAGCAAAACAGTAGTAGCAATGGTTGAACTGGCAGCAGAAGGTCTGAAATATTACAAAGTGATTGGTCAATCTGCTGATCTTTTCACCCTTCAGGTTTATGACTAATATTTCCCTAAGATTAAGCTTTTTTTTTTCCAAATATTCTTGATTTTGATAATCATAAGATTGGATTTTCTTTTATTCTCTATAAAGACTAATTAACAGAAGCAAGCCACAGCTTAGCAAAGAACAGCAACAGAATCTTACTAGATGGGCTGTAAGTTCCTAACATGAGTTTTATCCAGTTTCACTGAAATCTTTGATGGTTATTATTAGGAACCAAATATATAATCAATCATGATGTATTTTTGATAATTGAACGCTGATGCTGGGGAAAGCACTGCAGGTTTTGTTTGCTGGATCCCTCTTAAAAAACAACAATGTGATTCATGAAGACCTAATGACAGCCATGTCAAAGAAGGCAACTGTACTGGAGTGCATTGAAGCAATTGAGAAAGCTGCATAGTTCTAAGATCAGAATCCTTTTGATTTGAAGATTCACTTTTGGATCATTCTTGCCCCTAAAGAACTCTTGCAGTAATAGCAATCTAGATGATTTTCATTACTACCTTTGCCTGCTAGGCTACAGGATAATATTCACTCTGTCAAGAGAAAGTGAAAATATATGAATCTCTTGTAACTGTACATTTTCCATGATAATCTGGAAACAATGGTTATGAGAAAGAAAAAAAAAATGTACTTTTTGCTTAGCGTGAACCAAATTAATTTTTAAACTGCACCAACCTGACAGTTACCGGTTGGTGTAGTTGTCCAAAAAGCCCAAAAAATAGGTCCAAAAACAATTTTTTTAAAACCGTTGGTTACTACAAACCCGGTT
Organism: Alnus glutinosa; assembly: GCF_958979055.1. Lineage (NCBI taxonomy): Eukaryota > Viridiplantae > Streptophyta > Magnoliopsida > Fagales > Betulaceae > Alnus > Alnus glutinosa. The sequence goes on along the minus strand of NC_084890.1, from coordinate 26,802,670 downwards.
AACCTGTAATCGATTTTAGCCAATAACCGATAACTGGCTCTAGGTTTTCACCCATACCCATATATGGTGGGTTGCTGTCTGCCGAAGTAGGCGGAGGTGGGACAGGGAGCACCAAAAAATAGGTGGAGGGCAGGGAGAGAACCAAAGAGCCCCACTGAAGAGATAACCAGAGTTGTGTTGAGATGGGGAGCGACCAAAAACAGAGGAAAATAGGTGGAAACAAAGAGAAAGAAAAAGGGAGGAGAGGAGGGGAGGAGGATGAGCACCATACCTCCTCCCCAGAAATGTACTCCCGGATGAAAAATGTTTTCAGAGCCTTTCTCTCTATTAGTTTTTGTGTTGGCTGCATTCTGTTGACAAAATCACTTCTATGTAATGTTGCTGTTTTCATCAGGGAAGCTGCCTTATCCAGAGTCTACTCTTCAGCCATGTCCTTCAAGAAGATTCTGTGAAGTTTGGAAGCAAGTTTATTTCGGTTCCCTGCTAGCCATCCGAACGACGTGGTATTCCGTTCGGACACTCAGCAACATCCATCCAGACGATAAGATCTTTTCCGTCTGGACATCCATCAGTGTCTAGAAGCTCATCAGAGTTCGAGAAGATCCTAGTGTTCCAGTGCATCTGTCCGGATGACGTGGTTATACCATTCGGACGCCATTCAGGGTTTGACAATGATTAGGGTTTCTGCCTCAAGACATAGTTATGGGAAGACGGCTGCTACCGTCTGGATGATGTGTGATCCCGTCCGGACGATGTTTTCTCCAGTTCAACCGTCCGGACATCAGTCTTTAGGGTCCAGACGCTCCAAGCCTTATTATGGTAATTACGTACAGCCGAGATGCTGTAAATAGGGATTCCACTATTCAGAGTGAAGTTAGAAGAAATTCAAGTTCCCTCTCAGCCGTCCGGACGATCGTGCCATCCCGTCCGGACGCCTACTGTTCCTGCTTCTTCCATCCGGACGATGTGCCATCCCGTCCGGACACAGTCAGTCCAGCATCATCTGTCCGGACGATGTGCTTCTTCCGTCCAGACACCTACACTGTATCGAGAAGTTTCTGTGCCAACTTACTTCCGTCCGGACGTTTCAGCAGCACGTCCGGACGCTACTCAGCTCTCGAACGGTTCTCTGATTCTTTCCAATTTCCAAGAAAGGGAAGATCAATCAACCGTCCGGACGATGTGGTATCCCGTCCGGACGCGTATCTCCGTAAGGCAAGAATCACAGTTCAAAATGAACTGTTCGGACATCTGACAGCTGTGGTCCGGACACTGGTGCATCGTATATGGTAACTGACGATTCGACTTCAACCGTCCGGACGTCTCCCCCTTATGGTCTGGACGCACACGCATCAGATATGGAAATTGCGTGCTGAAGTTTAGCCGTCTGGACGCGCGAAGCCTGTTATGGAAATTACTTGCAGCGGACGTGCGTCCGTCTGGACGATCGAGCCATCCCGTCCGGACAATGTTCTTATACAGGAAAGATTTCTCCGCGAAATTTTCGAAAAAATCCTGTCGCACAGTTGTCCGTCCGGACGTCCATGGTCCACCGTCCGGACGGCTCACAGGCTTATTTTGCCTGACGCCCATTCTGACCCCCAGCCTATAAATAGGGGTCTCTGGGCACTTAGAGCTGCAAGAATTCGAAGTGAATTCCTCTAGAGCTCAGAGAAGTTCGAAATTCCTCTGAAACCATTCAATAGAATTCGGTGGTGAATTCTCTACAGCTTAGAGACGTGATATTTCCTCTAAAGCCTTGCCAATGGTGTGAATTCCATTAGAGCTCAGAGAAGTCATCAATCCCTCTGAAGCCGTTTTACAAGTGTGTTGTGCTGTAAACAGAAGTCTATCTTAGATGTCAGCTCTAAGGTAAGGAGTTCCATTGAAGACCCCTTCAAGTAGGTGAACCTGGTTGGGAAGCGTTCGTGTTGGGTTACACGTCAGAGATCAAGATACGACCACTGCATCGGTACATGTGAGTGTTACTGTCTTGTATCTAGCTATTTCTTCTGAATAGTGGAATTCCTGGGTTTGGCTGCCCCGGAGTGGTTTTTCTCTTAACTGAGTTTCCACTTCGTCAACAAAAATCTCTGTGTCATTTACTTTCCGCTGTGCTTTAATTTTTGTTGACACTTATGCACACACTTTACTTTTAGAAGTCATTTCAATTTTTCACTCTCTAAACAAGAGAGAGAAGCCCCAGGAGCAAAATATTTTTTTTCCTAAAACCCTTTTAGTAGCACAAATTTTTGCTTCCCCAAGAAATTGTGGCCTAGACGATCTTAAGTTCTCACCATGCGAGTAGAAAAACTTGAATTTTGGCGCCAACTTAGACAACTTCAAGTCCATAAACTTGCAATAATGGAAATAATTTGCTTTTGATTGTAAATACACACATATTTGTGTGTACATTAATTTAAATCATTAGTTATCTAAAAAATTTAAACGAATAAAAATTAATAAATTTGATCTGTTAATTAATATTATAACCATATACATACACATGCATCTCATTTCATTGTATAATACTATTTAGAAGTTTTGATGCAGTCTGACATAGTAGAAGGGCTCAATTTATAGAACTTTCATGCTAGTGATACAATGCTTCTCATTAAAACCCCATGCCTCACATTAAATGCAGGTCAGATCAGTCCAATTCGAATCTACTCAATCTGACACAACTACTCATAAGCTTCCAAATTTTTCTTGCCAAATATCCCTGAGCTACCACCCATCTAGTCTTGGTCGATCGGGCATATTGCTTGGTTGACCAAGCAAGTAACAAAATTTCTCTAACTCTTCGTTTTCGACCCTGTTTTTCATTCTGTTTCGTTCTATCGACCCTGTTTTTCATTCTGTTTCATCCTATCTTACTCAAATACTCTCGTACTCCATCTTAAAATGTTTTTAAAGTATTTTAGACACTTTATTATTTTCTTAATTATATTTTGTGTGTTTTATTTTCTCATGCATTACACCAATAGCCCCTAATCTTTGAGATTGGCATGGATTTGACTCATTAAGAACCCAGCACCAAATCCAAAGAGTGCCCCAACAACAACTAACAGTGTTGACCACCTATAAACTATATGGACGACTGCACACCATAGCATATATAATCCTCCTAACTGCACTGGAATAAAGAACACGTGACATAAACTGCTCATCCTCCTCACTTTGTAGTGATAAAACTACTAAAAGTATGAAATGAGCAACAAGTACTTACTAGTTTAGAATTTTGCATATCTAAACATTCAAAAACTTTTTCAATGTACTTTTTCTGTGAAAAATACAACTTTTCTTCTTCCCTATATATGTGAATCTCCATTTCCAATATTTTCTTTGCATCATCCAATTTGATCATTTCAAACTGATCACCAACCGAGTCTTCAATTTGTTGGTTTTAACATTCTTTTAGCAACAAGCAGCATTGCATCCATGTAGAGTAATAAGTAGACAAAAGAAGTTTTTGACAATTGTCTATAATACACAACTATCATAATTACTTTTAGAGTAACCATGTCTAACCATATAACGATTTCTTCAACCTGCAAAGTGATTGAGGTATAAATTTACAAGTGAAAGTGCGAAAAATCGAAGAAATCTGGACTACCACTTGGAGAGGGCAGTGAAGTGGTGACAGAGGAGGAAGGAAATGAGGCAGGGGAGGAAGATGTGGTCTTTTATAGGTGTATATTACATATATACATGCATACAATATCTCACATAAATGACAATAATTCTAATTAATGAAGGTCAAATTGATGTCTCAATGGAAATAGTTCACAAGAGCATCAATTAAAATTTGGATGTGCTTCATTCTTTCCTTGGCCTTCCTTGTTCAAAATGCCTTGATTACCTCTGATAATTTTCTGCCCATTTTGTCTGACTTGCACATCCAGATTTCTGCTAATCATCTTTGATCATTTGGCATCGATCTTCCACTAACTAGAAAAGGCTATGTTTAGGTGGCCGAAAAAGAAACCTAGACCAATATGTTGAACGTATTATATCAGCCCAAAGTTGATAATGTAGCAGAACAAACAGAATAACTGGGACACCAGTCGAAGCAAGTATAACAATTGGAGCCCTTGACATGCTGCCATCATATACCAAAAAACAGGTTGCACTAAAGGCTACCACCATGCCTGCTATAGAAGTGAAGAGTGTGGTGAGTCCAAACACCAACCTTCCAGGTAATGACTCTAGGAAATCTTTTTCCGTGTAACGTGACGTGAGAATTGACAAGAACGTTAATATCGAAGTCGAAGAGGATAACAATGCTATTGCATCTGAAATGAAAAATACCATAAACCAGTTTTTTTTGAAAAAAATAGGAGTGCCTTTTTCTTGATTGTTGCCACCCGGTACAGTGAAGGCTGCAGCAAAAACCACTGTGGCAATCAGTGTCGCCACAAGCATGCAATAGTTCGCTGTGTCCTTCATCCACTTTTCACCATCTTTTCGTAAATTTTTATGTTGCTTTGTGAATATATCCCAAGGTGTTTCGCCTTTCGAATTTCTCATCTTCACGTATGGAGGCGGCACAATCTTTTCTATCTCCTACAATGATCAAGGTGTACATTGACAAGTAGAAGTGTTAGACACATATATGCAAGTAGGAGAAAAAGAGATTATAAATTATTAACTCCCACCTTAAACCACAACAACTCTCGTTGCATTTGAAGGGCTGCTCCTGATACAATATTTAGTCGATCTGGAGGAGGTAATTTTCCAGCTAAGTGCAGCATATTGTCATTGTTTTCATCAACATAGGCTGCAATGATATCCTTGATGGCCCCTATCTCATATATTAGATTGTATACGCTCTCTTGCCGATTTAAAATAGCAATGTGAAATAAACTTCGATTTTTTTTGTCTACCTTCCACATAAGGTCAGGGTAAGAGCGTACAAGTATAATTAGAAATTCAGCATTCCCTAATTCTGCAGCATCAAAAAGGAAAGAAGAATGATTGCCAACCAGGTTTGAGAAGTCTCTATCTGTCAATATCCGAACCTCTTTCCAAAGGTCTTCAACTAATTGATGGGCGAATGTCTGCATCAAAGCTTTGTTGTAAATCCCCTTGAACCCTGTGATTAGAAAAAAATATATATATATACATTTCAAAGATAATTTGTAAGAAGGAAATATTAGTTCTATGTACATTATTATGACAAGATCCAAAATGAGAAATGATATTGCCAGTTTTATGACAGAAAAAAGCAAAGATTCAACGAAGTCTACCGCGTCCGCGTCTTACAAGAGGAAGTTATTTTTTGTAGATTTCGTTGGATATGGAATAAACTAGACACTTTAACCTCTTATATCTTTTGAAGCATATCAAATGCCACAAGCTGATCTAGTCCTAAAGCTGATGATTCTGATCCACTTGCAAATATGTACGTAATATGTTAGGAAAACATTACCATTAGCTTCTGGTATATGTTAAGATAAAGCATACTTTTGGTTTTATGGGATACCAGTATATTTACCTGACTATTATATTGGGCTGGACAAGTAAATCTGTAGTTGAACAATGAATTTTATCTCTTTCCTCAGCATCCCAATTTTTGAGAATGCCATCCTAATCCAGATTTCATTGGCAAATTAATATGCAAATTAACATTTATGTTGAGTTTTTGTATTGGGTTATATACTGGGATCAACTTATTGATTTTTCTGCCATTTTCTATTTTATTGTGAGTAGAATCCCTTTAAATTGACAAGGCTTTGTGATAGATTTTATGCTGTACAGTTTTGACATGAATGGTGATATATTTGCATTAGCACTAGATAACTGATTTTACTTTGAGAAGCTATTAATAACTAAACAGTCATATGATCACAAGAGTCAAATTGGCTTCAGATTTAGGGGTTTGGGGGTTAGATGTCCTGCTAATTTGATGACTAGCCTATTCTCAAATAACAAGAACAAAAAGAGAAAAATAAAAGTTCTATACATTTGAAGTGAAAAATGGATGCTACCTTTCCCCCCCTCCCCTTAAAAAAAGAAAAGAAGCTATTTATAATGCTCTTGTGTGTCTGTAAAGGAAACATTACAAGTTTTATGGCAGATTGAGACATATAAATAGAAAATGGTTTATCTCATCAGAACTTCTTATAGTTTATGAGGCAGATATCATCTAAATATTTGATGAGATCAAGTTAGACTACTTTTTCATTCTGTAGTGATTTGAGTAAAATCGTCATTAAATTTTGATTAATGCAATAAAAACAACTACTTGGGAAATGTTATATGCTAATAAAGAAAGTTTCAGCTGAGGGCAAACTGACAGGAGTTTAAGCATGTTTCCCATATCGATAGCTCCCTCTTACTGCCAATTGCAAAAGGTTTTTTGGCCAACTCATGCAATGCTGTCTTCCGATTTCCATCCTGGGCAGTTGATAATGTTCGATCCTTTTCCAGAATTTTCAACGCTAAATCTGTCCATAAAAACAGTAGATTTGATCATTGTCAAAGGTTGGTTAAAAAAAATCCTTTTAAGGTAACTAATATTGCAAAAGAAGCGATAACTCTACCCAACTTGTCTAACTGCCTAAAAACTTGTTTGTGATTGTGTTAAGGAGTTTAAAAAATGTTTTTAGTACATAAAAAGTGGTGACAAGCAAAAATGAGTCCGTTTGGTAGATGAGGTTTTTTTTAAAAAGCACTTTCAGACTTTTTCTATAACAAAAATTGTGTTTCCCAACTCAATCCCAAACAGGCTATAAAACTACTCATTGTGGAAGTTATGCCACAACATAGAATGATCAATTTTGTCAAATTTATACATATATATACACATTTCACATCCCATTGAAAATAAATTGCCTTAAACTTATAATCAGTGAGATGCAGGGCATACCATACATATCAGTGGAAATAGTAGCAAGAAGGAGCTGAATGCGTTCAATTGGAGTCAACTGTTCAAAAGGAGTCACAGATAATAGATATGACACCATGTTTCTGCGTCCAAGTGAAGCTGCAATTAGAAGTGGTGTGAGTCCTTGGCTATCACGTATGCATGGCAGTCTATTGTTCTTGTTCACCATCTCCTCAGCAATTGCCACAATTCCTGATGCAGCAGCAAAGCAAAGTGCTGTGTTTCCATCTTTGTTTTGCAATACTAAGTCATCCTCAGACATACATTTCACCAGTTCTTTTACAAAACTTGTGCGTTTTGCTGCCGCAGCAATGTGAAGAGCTGTCATATGCCCTTCCGTTATGGGATCCCGAACGACTTCTGGATATTTCTGAAGTAAAGACTTAGCAGCCTGCCAATCACCTTTTAGTGCAGCTTGATAGAGGGGAACACACAAGGCAAGGTATCGAAATCTTCTTGCCCCTGAAATTTTTTGAAGGGGAATTCGTATTATCTACAATATTTTTTTTTTGGTGATGTATCATGCCATTTAGATGCTATGAAGTTGGAAGAATTAAATATCTTATAGGTTTGCAACTGTAAATATCTTCAACAAATGAATTTTTCTTCTTGGTTGTGTTTATGTGCTCTTTGTGTTATTCAACAGATAGTACTTACTCTCAATATTCTGACGCTGAATTTGAGTTTCATTTGCAGAAGGCTCCTCTACTACATCTGTCTGCACCAATTCTTCTTGTGGCCCATGTAATAATCTAGCTGCGTCCCAGTCAGCCAAATTCCCTAGAAGAGAGCATAAAGAGGGCTGAAGTTTAAGGAAGAGTATCCATAGAGCCTGAAGACCAGTATCTCCGGGGTCAGCTACTTGTCTCTGATATGTCAAACTATTAGATTCCAAGCTTGATACATATTGTTGTTGATAAATAGTTGTTCCCTGACCCTGAGCCAAGTAGGGGGAGTATGCTGTTGTAGGAAATGATCGAACCGAATCAAATGCTTGTTGATCGACATCTTGTCCAGAAGGAGCCCTTTGAGGATGACTCATTCGTGGACATATAATTGTCCCATTTGCCACTGGTCTTCTTCTAAGAAGCATGTTGATCGCACCCTCTTCCATTTTTTTCTTCTTTTGTAAGAAATAAAATCATATATTAGAAACTAAATGTTACTACATAATTATTTGTCCGAGAATTAACATGATTTTTAGATACATTGAATGTACACATCTTTCTAGAGATGCATCTAGTATTATTCATGTATGGGTGTTAGGGAGAGATGAATGTACCAAAATGCGATTTCAATAAATGCGATTTGAAAATGTAATTTTTAAAAAGACAGTTAAGTGTTTGACAAAATTACATATTAGCTTTTAAAGTTAAGCGTTTTCAAATCGCAATTTTTTTAAAAATTTACCATACATTTTCTAAAATTTGATATAAAATTGCATGTTTTATCTATTAAATCACAGTGCCAAACACACCCTTAATAGAAAAATGAAAATGTGAACCTTTGTCGGCCGACGAAACCACGAGCCTCAAGGCAAACACCACCTCACCTACCCTCACGGCCACAAACGGCCAAGAAGTATAATACCCACAAATCCCCTGCACTGCCGGCACCAAGCTAAAGCACCAAACAGTACCTCACGGCCACCACACCCTGAACCTCTAGCGATGCACGCTCACAGCCAATACACTGATACACCGCCGCTCCAAACACCAAGAACAACCACAAAAAGGGCGATCTGCCAAAAACAACCAACCAATTCAAAAAACCAAGGCTGATCGACTCGTCTTATTTTGTTCTTCGTCAACGACCACAACCTACTGGTCCTCCATGTGACCTGTGTTAGGATGAACCAATCACAAACACACAGCAGAATTTACAGACAATCTAGTACCAAAAACTCAACTCACTAATAATGCAGAGACATAACACTTCTAAATGGTTTTGAAAACTGTTTCAAGAAAGCTGAAAATTTGCGGGAAACAGTTTTTAGTGCACAATGTATCCTTGTGTAAGTATTTGATTAACACAAGTTTATATCAAAAGAAATTCTGTACTTTGTAATTATTGGCTGTAAAGAGAAAGACCCTTTGATCATATACGAAACAATTCAATTTTCCAAGTGTTCGTGGTTTAACTATTTTAATTGTTGGCGTACCTTTCTCCGCCCCTCTCTTCTTTGAGCAGCCACCGCGAACCACTGAAATGGCTATAAAAGTACGTATACCGATTACAACCAACCGCAAAGCTACAGCACACCACCACGTACAAATCACCGCAAGCTATCACACACAGACCATCGGAATTCGGAAGCCACCCACCTCCTACAAGAAACCACCCGTTGCCACAAGCCGGCCACCCGCGTTGAGTAGAGAGTGAAAACAGACAGGACAGGCGAACGATGGTGTAAAATGAGATAGACGAAAAAAATATATCGGAAAAATTACACGTAATAATGTCAAACTACCGCTTCATTGTCAATGTTCCACGAACTATAAAAAAAAAAATGCTATAACCCATTCTAATGTCTTTAAGTAGTCATTTTATGTTGACATAGCGTCAATTGTATTAATGTCCTCTTAAACTAACAAAAATGTCAATGTCTACTGTAATGATAAAAATACCCTTCACAAAATTATTAATTTTTTAAAAAAAAAATTAAAAAAACTAAAAAATTATTTTAAAACATCTAAAAAAACAAAAAAGGTATAAATTTTTTTTGCTCCTTTTTTTTGTTTTTTTTTGTTTTTTAAAAAAAAAAAATCATTCTTTTTTGCTTTTTTTTTTTTTTTTAATTTTTGAAATTTTTTTGTTTAGTTTTTTTTTATTATTATTATTTTTTCAAATCATAAAGACATTTTTGTCTTATTGAAAAAAAATTTAAGATCACTTTTGTCTTTTTGCTGGTCTTAATGGATCGTTGACATATTTTGATAGTTTGAAATGAGACATTAACACAATTAGTAGTTTGAGAAAGACATTGACAATTGAGTAGTAGTTTTGAGGGAGATATGTGTACTTTTTCTCAAAGATTTATATATGATTTATGAGACCTGAGCTAATGACAGATTTACCCTTTTATATAGTTTTTTAAAAAGCTATTAAGTGGGTATCGATAATAATTTTTTTTGTTAAAAAAAAAAAAAAAAAAAAAAAAAAAAAAAAAAAAGAGGAAGAGAAATTAATATTAAGCAAAAGTAGATTGTTTTCCCATTCCAAAATTATTTTTCAGTCAAAGAATGTCAAACACGTTTTCAAGAAGAAAAAAAAAAAGGCTAAATATAAAATAAATATCAGAAAAAACGCGATAATAGACCACATTGTCTCGGTTTTTAAATACTAAAATTGACTCTTTAAGTTTTTCTATATTTTCAATATGATCCTTTTGTGTGTTTTCGGTCCAAAATAATAACGTTCGTCACTATAAGTGCCATGTTAGTATTTCTACCACATTATATTAAAATAATCATTTTTATTTTATTAGAAAAATAAATTTTAAAAAAATGAAAATCTTAAAAAGATCAAAAAAAAAAAAACAAAAAATGGTCAACTGCACCTTTACCGTTGGGGTGGCCGGAGCATTCACCGGGCCACCTCTAGAGACCGGAAGTGGCCATGCGAGGTACCCCAAAAGTTGGGGTAGCTTATGCTGCCACTCACAGA